>NC_050573.1:213021290-213326915 GCF_011100635.1 Trichosurus vulpecula
AAACATTCGAATGAATGTCTTTAGGTGGCAAATTTAAAACATTAAAATGAACAGAAGACCAGAAGTCCACTTGTGAGACTCTTTTCCTTATTTTTGCACTTGAAGACACTTTCCGTATTTTCTTCAAAGAATATAATTGAGAATCAAATTTTTATCAAATCAACACATAACTAGGACTTAAATTTAGTCATAGTAAATTGGACTAGAAATAGTCTGTCCTTCCTTCCTTCCTTCTTTCCTTTCCTTATCTAGCAAAGAACCAGCTATAACTTGTAGTGTCATTCTGGCTCTTTCATTTCATCTACTGTTTATATTTGAGACCCAAATAAAAGAGAGATACTGTCATTTCAGCTACAACCACAAATTATTCCCTTATCCTTTCTTCAAAGTGATTGAGAGGAAAGTTTGTGAGCAATTTTCTTACAGTAATATTTACAATGGTAACTTATTAACTGTAATGATTCTCATGTCTTATTATCCCTTTGGCAAAAAATTCAGTTTCTAAAACTAGATAGGACACAACTTTCTCGTATGGCAAACTTTGTATTACTCTGTGTGTGTATGTGTGTGTGTGTGTGTGTGTGTGTGTGTACACTCCCCCCCCCCCCACAAATAAAATATAACAAGCTTCAAGCTCTGATCAGTAGTGGCCCCAGAACTGAGAAAATAGAATATCTTGAGCATACAGGGTGACCAGGCAATGATGTTGTTGTTTATTCATTATCAGTTGTGTCTAATTCTTTGTGACCCCTTTTTAGGGTTTTCTTGGCAAAGATATTGCAATGTTTGGCATTTCCTTCTCTAGCTGATGATAAACCAAGGCAAATGAACTGAAGTCAACAGGGTTAAGTGACTTGCCCAGGGTCATGTAGAAAATAAGTGCCTGAGGTCAAATTTGAACTAATGTCTTCTTAACTCTATGCCCAGAGTTCTATCCACTACACCACCTAGCTACTTCTTATAAAGAAGCTTTATATTCCTAGTTAACATTGTCTTGTTTGAGCCACAAGCCCTTTCTTCTTCTGCCTTCTATCTGTTCCATGAAATGTGTTCCATTTTAGGTAAACAAGAATGAACATTTTTATAGGGAAGGAAAAGCACCTTGTTTAGAGCTACTGAACATGTAAGGTATAGTTGATATATATATATATATATATATATATATGTATGTATGTATGTATGTATGTATACACATGTATAGTATAATATGAGATAAGTATAGTACCTAACGGTTACTATTTCTAATAATGTCTGTAGCTTTTGAACACCTGGTAAGGGGATAGAATTATACCCTTGGACTCTAACTACTGCATTCCTAAAGGAGGAATATGCTTCCAAAAGCACAGATTTGCTCACATTACACAGTGCTGTAAACATTTAGGGTACAGAAAGGGGTCCTTACCCGGGCCTTTTGCTCCATCTCTAGCATTAGTCTTTCATGCTGTTCTGCTATCGCCAAGGTCGCGGAGTGTACCTTCTGATAGATCATTTCTCCTTCCCTTGTTTGAAAGGTAAATAGTCCTTCTCCTGTGTCACACATCCTGTGAGAATGGAGCAAAGGAAAGGTATGAAGAGAATATCTTTGCTCTATTATCGAAAGTTTCTTTGAAATTTTTAAAGTTTTAATTAATCCCTTGCAACATTGGCGCAGATATGGAACAAAACAAAAACAATCTACCACCACTACCAGCACCACCACTACTCCCATCAAATAAACACCAACAAAAAATTAAGTGAACTAAAAGAGAACAGATTTAAGGGAATGAAATTCTTAATTAGTATTAATTTGAACTAGTGAAAAATTCTCAAGAATATTCATATTGACATAGGGCATTATAGGTTACATTTATGTAATGGGCTAAAGAATAAATGTAATTACTTATTTTCTTTTAATATGTCCATTGTCCACAGGGACCTTAACTCTGAGATGGTGTCATCTTAATCAAAGCATTTTACTCATGTTAGAAAACTATTGATTTATGACCTCTGGGGAAAAGCAAAAAAGAGTATAGATTTTAATTAATACACATACCCTTCAAAGATCTATGATTTCATTGATACTATTCAGCTAAGTGATGTAGTAGATAGAACACTGAACTTGAAGTCAGGAATACTGGAGTTCAAATCCTGTCTTAGCCATTTACTAGTTGTGTAGCACCTACTTTCAGGGTTTTGAGGATCAAATGAGATAATACATATACAACACTTTGCAAATTGCACTTCATCTGCCAATGTGGATCACAACCCCCATATCTCTCATTGGAATGTTTCTTGAATTGCCGTGGCAAAAATAATCATACCCTAGGTGGTATCAAAGTGATATGTGGAAGCAAAGAATGAGAACTATGGAGGTGATCACCTACCCCTTTAGAACAGGTAATAATAAATAGATACAAGATTATAGGTAGGAATTTTGAGCAATGGAAAAACACCTAGAATATAACATAGAGGACATTAAATTATTAATATTATAAAATATCATAAAATCATAATTATAAGCTCTACAAAAGAGTTTCTTAATTATCTTTGTATCTCACTAATAATCTAGAGGATCTAGAGAAACTTTGCATGTAATAGGTTCTTAATAAGCAAAATGATTATCGAATGAAAGGCAATAATGTAAAAGATTGAAGCCCTTCAAGTAAAGACCACATCACATAGACCTATTTCTGGAAAAAAACAATATTTTACTTAAAATCATCAAAATGATTAACTGGGTTGATGATAATTTTTTAGTTGTCAGGTGAGACTTTATAAAAGATGTACAGAAAATTTCCTTGTGGCTCAATTTTTCCTGCATGCAGTCGAAAGGATTTCACTTGCTTCCCTATGAATCTCGAAGGAATTTCCAGAAGAAATGAAATGTCTCAAGAGGTTTTAGACATTATAGAATCAGCAATTGGGATCCCGTAGGGCACCATATAGCCTGTACTTAGCTTTTGTGTAAAGAGATCTTAATAAAATTCAAACAGCGTGAAATGGAAAGTCTAGGGGAAAAATGAAGAGTTTTCTCAAAGTGAAATAAAATGAGATTTTTTTTTGTTGATTCAGAGGGGGTACGAGAATCTAACCACTGCAACAACAAAACAACAGGCAGCAATGATTGAATTTGGGGTTTCTGTTTTGTTGATTGTTTTACTGAAAAACAAACAAGCAAACACTTGATGGTCAGTTACTTAAGAGATATAATCAAGAAAAAGAAATTCTTATCTCATGCCCAATAATTGAAATGCAAAGACCTATGGCCAGATCATGCCCCAATAAACTAATCTTTTAGGTAGTAAAGTCTTTATGAAAACATCTCTTTTTGTTGTCAAAAAAGAAAAAGCAAACTATTTTTCTACAAGAAAAGAAAAACTTGAATAGTCATGTTCTTTGCTCTCTGCCTCCAAGAAAGGATGTATGCACAGGAGAATTAAAAGAGGAGAATGATAAAAACTAGAACATAAAAACAACTGAAATGAAATAATGATTGGAATAAAAAAAATTTCTTTAATGGTTACACCATCAAATACAAAAACAAGATTTTCATAATTATTTGGCACAACGAGGACAAATATACACATTTGAGGAAAAAAAGGAAACATGCTCTTCTATAATATAATATTGATTATGGATAATCATTTTATTTTTTACACAACCACATGCACTTCTTCAAATATCTGTATCCAGCTGTAGGGCTAAAGATAACATGTAGAAAGACAGTATTACTACTAGTTTATAGTGCTACAGGTAAAGATTATTGCATCATATTTTCAGTTATTGAGAAAGAGGGAATAGAATTAGGAAGGAATGGACATAACTCATCACAGTCATTTTTCTTGTGTCACCTCACTGATGAGAAAGACAATCGCATATGGAAGGGATGGTGAGCACAGGACACCAAAGTGGCAACTGATTGAAAGGGGCTAGTGCAGGGCCACAATGGAAAACTTGTCAGTGAGTAGGAAGATGATAATTGGATGCTTCTCTCTATACCTTACTAGTATTTAATTAGAGAACTGAGAGTTGCAAGGACCTAGTCTAGTCTAATCCGTATCTAAAATAGGAAGCTTTTCCATGATATCTCCATCAAATTTATCATCCACTTATCCAATATACTAAAGATCTCTAGGGCTGTAGAACTCATTGCATCCTGAGGAAGTTTCTTGAATTTTGTACAACTCCATTGGTTAATAAGTTCCTCATTTAATTAATCCCAAATTTTCCTACCCATAACTTCTATTCACACATTGATACTAGTTGGTCCCCCAAGGCCAAGCAGAACAGTCCTAATCCCTCTCCCATATAACATTCAGCATATTTGAAGATTTTTTGACAATCTTCTTCCCTAGGCTAAATGTTTTCCTTAAATATTTCTATTACAGCCCTCTTCTCTGGGATAAATATTTTCTTTGAAGATTTCTATTGCAACTCTCTTCCCCTAGGCTCAGCAACTTCCAATGATCCTTTGGTGGTATGGTTTCCCTTCAGTATTCTGTTGAAAAATACTCTTGAAGCACTTCAACTTCTCAATGTCTCTCCTTAAATATGGGTCCTAGAACTGAATACAGTGCTATAGATATGGCCTGATCAAGGAAGAGTACAGAACTCCTTTGGAACACTTTGTAGGATAAAGTTCTACTCTAGAATAACAAAACTCCACAAATATTGTTTTTATTAAAGGTGCATTAATAAATATCAACTGAAATATAAGGCAATCATAGTGTCAGAGATGCTTTGATACTCCCATGATTAGCCAGTGCCTTAATACCTGAAACCACTCGACTCCTTTTCCTCAAGTCTTCAGTCACAGGATTTATTATCTGGATATCAACTTTCAAGAACCCATCTAGCCCAACGAATAAAGAATAAAGAAAAAAAAAACTATTGTTCAGGCTATGATATACATGTAGTGGCCTCCCATTTACTTAGTCCTATTTACATACATATACTATATAAATATATAGTATGTATACTATACAATTATATATTATTTTTGTTTTGCTCAGAATTGCCAACAGAAAATAGGCAAGGCTTAAAACTGTATAAAATAGACAGGAGTGACACTATATTTTGGGGATTATGAAGGTCTTTAGTCATTCCAAACTATTCTCTGAAGAAAAAAACCCAGAAGAATAAGCAAACATTTCTCTGAAACCACCATTCTACCACTGATGCTATATGGCTTCAAATCATCAAAAACTGGAATCCCCAAAGAACCACAACTATTGGCCAACCTGAAAAGCAATGGAGAAACACATGGTATGTACAAGTAGTATGCAATATGTGTCTAGTGACAATTTATGGGATAAGAGTGGTATCATGAAGAACATTCATAATAGGAAAAGGAAGTAAGCTGGTTACAAATCAAGAAGATAACTGAGCACTTTATTCTTAGTTATGAAACATTTAAAGGCTAGAAGGAATGCCTCAAGTATGTTATCATGTAGCTGTTCTATGGAGGAATTATAGCAGGTTATGCATAACTAGAGAAGATTGAACAGTATAGAAAGTTTGGTATGTATACCAGTTGAAGAATTGCTTGCATTTATGAGGCTACAAATCCATCAAAGTATAATAGCAAAATCTGCACAAATCTTCTTTGTGATAAAGTCATTTCCATATGCTTATGCAAGTATATTTCTTTGTGGAATGCAGACTTACAAAGATGAAATTCTTATTGATATGAAAATTAGAAAATGTAGGGAGTCTTGATGAATATGCTAGACATAGCATGACCCAAACATACCTTTATAATATTCATCCTTACTTAAAAAAATGTGTGTGTGTGTGTGTGCGTGTGTAGGTGAAATCATCCTAGGGATGGATAAAATTACCTTAGGCTATTTCTTCCATCACTAATATCATATGTAGTATATTGTTCATATTTTTGAAAGAACTAGACAGATAACCTCCAGACACACAAACAATTTAAATGTCAACTAGGGGAATAAAACATAGGATCTAGCCTAAAGACACACTGGCACTTCTGTACAGTATTTAAAATTTAATGTTTAATTATAGAAAGTAATGAAATTCTTAAAAGCACAGCTTTTCTTCATAACGGTTAAAAGCAATGAACACATTTTGTGCTATTAACAGTTTAATCTTTATTGTCATTTAGCAATACTGGCGTTTTGCTTTTTAGTATCTCTAGAAGGAGAGAAGCAAAAGCCCCAGCACTAGGAGCTTTCCTTTGGGAAATATGAATATCCTCAAATCACAGAATTCCATTGTTGAAATGTATCTTCATAATAATAGTTCACTTTGATATAACACTTTCTAGTTCAGAAAACACTTTGCATGAATTACATAATTTAATTCTAACAACAATGCTGTGAGGAAGGTAGCACAAATATAACACTAGGATCTGTATTAGGGATCTTGAAGGTCATCTAGTCCATAATCAAAGCTCATAAACCTGGCTACAATAGGCCAAACCAACGCTTATTTGGTCTCTACTTGAAAACGTTACTTTGAATTCACTTATTCTCTAAGGTAGTCTACTCCATTTGCTCCATTTATGAGAAAAACTTTACCTATATTGAATTTGATATCTGAGTTCCTGTAATTTCCATTAAATGGTCCTTCTGTTGACCTCTAGGATAAAGCATGAAAAGCTTAGTTGCTCTTGCATGTAATAGCTCTTTTGATATTTGAAGACGACTTCCATGTCCCCAATAAGCCTTTTCTTTCCTTAGGCCAAACATCCATGATTCCTTCAATTGGTCTTTTTATAACACAGTTTTATATCCCCTAAACATCCTGAACCTGGTCATCCTCCTGTGAATATACTTCAATTTGTCCATAACCCTACACTATCATACAGTTACATAGTTCCTTTTTCTCTCACAAGGATATTATACAGCTGGAGCCAGCTCAAAATGGCTCATTAGAGCCAAATGTTAAATTTTTAGTATGAGCATTTGTACTTTGGAAATCCACACATGCTACAAATCAGGGTTTGGTTTATTGTTTTGTTGATTGCCCAGAAAGTGATGGAGAAAAATGTTAATAATGTAGATGAAACTGAAAAGTATGTCAAGTGTCCTTTTTATTGCAGGGCTAGTTAATCATTTACCAGTGTACTCCTGGCTACATCCACAGTATTTTTCTGATCCATTAGCTTACTATGGCCATCAAAACAACAACAAAAACAAGACAAGGTAAATTTAACATGGTTTGATGTGATTCTTTCTTACTAAACCTATCTTGGGTCTTGGTGAAGATATTTCCCTTTTAGAAGTGCTCACAAACCATCCTATACCCACACAAACAACAGATGGTATAGCTAAACTTGCACTCAAGGTGTTTTGACTTCCTGTTCAGTGTTCATTCCATGACTCTCCACAATGTTTTGTGTCGGCCATTCCAACCCCTGCCTGAGTCATGAGTCTCCTTTAAAGTATATTTAACAAGTAGTTCTCTATTCTTTGCCTGAGTGTTTCCTATTATGTCTAATGCAGTGTCTTTAGAGACAGTCCATTCCATTTCAGGATGGTCCTAAATGTAAGGAGGTGCTTTCTTGAACTGAGCAGAAATCTGATTCTGTGAAGCATGTACCCATTATTCCTATTTTTGTCTTCTTGGGCTAAGGAGAATAAATGTGATTCCATCCACATCTGACAGCCTTTTAGATATTTGGAAACCTTTGTCACACCAAGGGCTACTTCCATCTTTTCTATTCTCTATGTTTCTTTCCTACTCCCCATATTACATAGTCTCTAGTCCTCTCATCATCCTCTAAGTCATCCTCTGGATGTGCCTCAGTTTGTCAATATTCTACCTAAAAATATAGCTCCCCAAAGAAAACATACTATTCCAGATATGATACAATAATTTAGATGAACAGAGACTAGCTATTAATTCCCTCATTTGGGAAATGATATTTCTATTAATGCATCATAAAATTACTTTATGTGTTGGGGGTGCCACATCACACTACTGACTCACTAAAACAGTGGATTTATAGATGAAGAAAGGGAAGCTCATAGAGGTGACATGACTTGCCCAAGAGTACAAACATCATAAGTAATATATCTGTATTTTAACCATAGAGTCTTTGAGCGCATATCTGTAATAGCAAGTAAAGTGGGACTTTTTGTTGTTTTTTGTTTTGGAATCCTTTTCAGCACTAAGGCAATCAAATGCCTTTGAGTCTTGTCTTTGTTTCTATCAAGTCTTTGATTGAATCAAGAGTCTTTGATGACCTGCTTAAGTCATGGGAAGGCTTAGGTCATATGGGTTTGAGTTCCATGGTTGTGACACCCTCTGACCCTGAAGAAGTATATATGTACTCCAAGGTTATCATTTTGCTTTGTGGGCACATTCCTTGGAAGAGTGTTGGTGATTTGGCCAGATGAGACTCTGGGTAGCTGTTAGAGCCCCCGGCTTTGAAAACCCAGATATTGGTACTTCTCTCTCTGGTAACTATGTATGTATTGCTATGGTCAGACAGAAACCTGTCTGTTTGTTGATCTGTTTATATTTTCTCTGTTGTAATTTCTGTTTCTATTTGCTGACTTTTCCCCCTGAACTAAGTTAATGATATATGTATGTAATTAAAGCAAGATTGTTAACACCTTAAAGTTGCTTTCCTTAGAAAAGCAGATCAAAGAACCTGTGCTAGCAGCCCTCCTGTGTTCTGGTATTATTGGCCTTACACAGCCACAATAGCAGCAAGCAGCATTATTTTTACAATATCCAGGACTCTCTCTCTCTCTTTACACACATGCACGCACACACACACACAGACTTATACTTGTAATTTCTAATAGCAGCAAATATACAACTCTAAAGCTAATAACAGATCCACATTATGCAAAGACTTGTTGGCTTCCACTTACAAAAGACATATTTCTCCTGGATTGTTTGCCTGTAAAGTTATGGTTGAGGAATTTTTACAAAGTTTAATAAACATGTCACTGATTTTCAGTCATTGAATTGGAAAACAGGAATTTGATTTCCCCTCATCATTTTGAAGAGGGTAACTAGCAATGGGACTTTTGCTGCTGAGACCTGGAGAACACTGTACTCAAAAGCTCAAATGGATCTATGACTTCACTGATTTGGAAGTTTCATCAAATGAAGAAGATTGAAACCCATTCATGCCTGCTAATATTGTGCAACTCTAGTATATGTCCTCCTATAAGTATACCACAGGGCATCTGGATTCAACAGGCTAGAGCCCTTGCTCACTTTCTCCTGACATTAGGAAGGTACCAGGGGAAATAACTAGCTGTCCACTTGCCATTTCTTGTCCTTGCTATGTGATCAACCTATTTTCTTTTTCTATCACCTATTTCCATGATAAAACTGTTTGCTTCACAAATTTTCTTTAGAATAACTCATTGGTGATATGTTGCAGCATGCTCATAGCCATCATATATTTTTCCATTTTCCTCAATGTTATACTCATTTTTAGTTATGAATTGCTGCCATACAGGAACACAAGTGGAATGTTGGAATTAAAAAGAATAGGCTTTTACTTTACAGAATAAGCTGTAAAAAATATATTTTCCTACTATTTGTAAATAGAATTAACAATTATTATTTAATTGAACAGAATTCAATGGTTCAGCAAATGAAATTACAATTACTTGTACAAATGTTAATCCTTTAGCATTTTTGAGAAAGGTATTTAAAATAAAGTTTTAACAGCAAATAAAAATGAAATGTACCAAGTTTTTTATGTATTCTATATAAAAACATAAAAAAGTTTATGCATATGTGCATTACACATTGTACAGATCCATTCTTGTAGTTTTGATAGTATTTAAGGATAACTGCATATACATTAATATGTACAGCATATTTTTCTCATTATACATATCACTGAGTAAAATGTGTTAAAATGAAAGCTGTCAACTAATATGGTAATAAATGACTAGACCAAACCAGTAATCAGGAAGATCCTGGAATTCAGAGGTAACAGAATTGTTATCTTTTTTGTGTTAAACTCTTTTTAGAGGTTTTCCTGGATAAAAGATCATTGATCCATTACAATTTCTAGTCTTTGAAATCTTTTACCACTGTCAAAACAGGTCATCCAAGAAAATGGTACAACAAAATCGTCTCAAAATAGTGAGAACAGCAGGAATTCAACTGTCTTTTTTTTTTAAATCTTTTTAAAAATCTTCTATTTGTATGATTTGAACAAGCTCCTATTGTTGGATTTCCATGCCAAAATGGTAACCTGAATCTACTACTGTAGGGAACAGAGAGTTTCAGTTTCAGTCAGAAAAAACCTGCTCCTTTCAATAGTATTTCCTCTCCCCTACCTTTTTCTCACTTCTGAGGTTAGTTTTCTAGATTGCTATATTTTTTTACCTTTCACTTTTTAAAGTTTGTCTAGATCTTTTGTAATGTCTCACAACCTGAAGGTAAAAAAAGAAAGTAAAACACCATCCTATAGAAAAATTTCCCCATCATACAAGGTACCATTATTTCAATGGTTTCCCTTGAGGGTCTTGACATTTGGGAGAGTATGATATAGTAGTTTTGAATGATTCATTTCTTCATTTGGCCCATATATGTGAACTTTAAAAAAAAATGATATCTGTATTTTAATATAATTGGTTCCTTTTTTAACCCTATGTTTAATATTTTAGGTATGTGTTATATGCCACCTATGTGCTATAAAAGAACACAGATTTTTTTTTAAACACTGATATTCATTGTTTGGTATGGTGCTAAAAGATCTGATCCTTCAATGTTTGTGGAGGGAATGTCAAGATAGTGAAGCAATTATTGAGTGAATGAAGTAGATCAAAAGAGTGAAATGGAAGGTAGAATACACATCAGTTTTTGAGTGTATGTCAAGTGTGAGTGTAGAATACAAGAGAATGAATGTGGAAGTTGTCTGAGTAAGGACATTGACATTGAATCAATGCTTAGAGAAAATTAACTGGTTTTGAATTGTTGTGAGTGAATGAAGGATAGACACTCCTAGGACCAGGCAAAGGACTTGGCAGTCTTGGTAGACCTAGTGCCTAGATCTGAGTTCCTGCAGAGCTATATCTACTTGTCGAGACAGTGGTGACAATGCTGTAACAGGATCAAAAAATGGTTTTGGTTTCTATCTAAGGAGAATCCAATGGACCAAGAATCTGGATGTGAGCATAATCAGTGACAAGTGGCAAAAGAATATGTGAAGGTCTCTGTCATGGATTTGTTGGCAATAGCACTACCAATGAATATGAAAGTAAAGCAATTCTAAGAAGACATTTTGCCCAATTA
The DNA here is from genome assembly GCF_011100635.1 of Trichosurus vulpecula. Classification (NCBI taxonomy): domain Eukaryota; kingdom Metazoa; phylum Chordata; class Mammalia; order Diprotodontia; family Phalangeridae; genus Trichosurus; species Trichosurus vulpecula. Next base: position 213,032,511 of record NC_050573.1, read on the forward strand.
CATGCCAGTAAAACTAAGTGAAATATATGAATATTTACAAAAATATAAACTGCCCAGTTTAATAAAAGAGATAATATAATACTTAAATAAACCTATTCTTTAAAAAGAAATAAACGTCAATGAGCTGCCTAAGAAAAAATCCCCAGGACCAAATGGATTTAGAAGTAAATTCTATGAAACATTTAAAGAACAATTAATCCCAATACTATAATGAACTATTTGAAAAAATAGGTAGAGAAGGAGTTCTACCAAGTTCCTCTTATGAAACAAATATGATATTTAAACCTAAACTAAGGAGACCAAAACAGTAGACTAGATGAGGTGCACAATATATAGTAATGAATTGACTATAATAATCTAGTGTTTGATATATTCAAAGATCCAACCTTTTGAGGTAAGAACTCATCATTTGAAAAAAGTTGCTGGGAAAACTGGAAAGAGTTTGGCAGAAAATAGCCATAGACCAACATCTCATACCACATAGCAAGATAAAGTCAAAATGGATAAATGATTTAGACACAAAGGTTGAAATTATAAACAAATTAAGGGAGCATGGAAAAATGTACCTGTCAGATCTATGGATAATGGAAGAAAGTTTATAACCAAACAAGAAATAGAGTGGATCACTGGAAATAAAATTGATAATTTTTATTACATGAAATTAAAACATTTTTGCACAAACAAAGCTAATGGGGCCACAACTAGAAGGAAAAAAGAAACTGAGAAAAAATATTTATAGCAAGTTTTCCTGATAAAGGCCTCATTTCTCTAATATATGGAGAACTGGGCCAAATTTACAAAAAAAATGAGTCATCCCCCGATTGACAAATGGTCAAAAGCTATGAACATGCAGTTTTCAAAAGAAGAATTCAAAGCTATCTGTAGTCACATAAAAAGTGCTCTAATTCATTAATGATTAGAGAAATGCAAACTAAAACAACTCTGAATACCACTTCACATCTATCAGTTTGGCAAACAAGACCAAACAGGAAAATGACAAATGCTGAAGAGGATGGGGACACTAATGTATTGTTGGTGGAGTTGTGAACTAGTCCAACTATTCTGGAGAACAGTGTAAAAATATGTCCTAAGAGCAATAAAACTGCATGCTCTTTCACCCAACAAAACCACTACTAGATCTGTTAAATCAAAGAAAATAGAAAAGGACCCACTTACCAAAAAAAAATCATGGCAGCTCTTTTTGTAGTGGCAAAGAATTGGAAATTAAGGGGATGGCCATCAATTGGGCAAGGGCTGAACAAGTTGTGATGCATGATTGGGATGGAATATTGTGCTATAAGAAATGACAAGGGGGATGGTTTCAGAAAAAGAAACCCAGGGGAGATTGATGATGCAAAGTATAGTGAGCAGAACCAGGAAAACATTGTACATAGTAACAGCAATATTGTAAGGATGATTAACTGTGAAAGACTTAGGTACTCTGATAAATACAATAATTCAAGACAGTTCCAAAGAATCTATGCTGAAAAACACTATCCATGTCCAGAGAAAGAACTGATGAACTCTGAGTGCAGATTGAAACATAGTTTTTAAAACTTTATTTTTGTTTTCTTTTGTAATATGGCTAATATGGAAATGTTTTTCATTACTTCATATATATAATTGATACCATATTGCTTGCTTTCTCAAAGGATGGCAGAAGAGGTGGAGAGATAGAATTTAGACCTCAAAACTTCAAAAAATGAATGTTAAATTTTTTTACATGTAATTAGGAAATATTAAATTAAATAAATAAAATACATTAAAAGAAAATAATTCTTTCTGTGTTTTTATTAGTGAATTTTCTTCATTTTTTGATTAACCAAATTTGATTAACCAAATATATGTAAGATATTTATTAAAAAAAGCTACTGTGTGTAAGGTTTTATGAGCAAAGTAGGTTCTTTCTATAAAAATATGAAAACAATAATAGTCCATATCCTCAAAGAACATGCATTCTTCTGGGGGAATGCAATGCCACACAAATAAACATAATACAAGGTATGGTGGAAACAAAGGATATATTTAGATGTCTTCACCTTTTTGATGGCAACACTTTTATAAGAGAGCATTTTAAGCTAGGGAAAGCCAGAAAGCCTTCATCAGGCAAAGTGTCTTTTGTGTACTAGGCATTGTGCCAAGTGTTAAGCATAAAAGGACAAAAGCAAAACAATCCCTGCCCTCATGGTGTTTACATTCTAGCAGGGAATAAAAGATAATTCAAGGAGAAAGCATTAAATGTTTGGGAGATCAGTCCTTAAGAACAGTGTTTGTCTGTTTGTTTATTTATTTGGCCCTTCTTTATATCTCCAGCACTTAGCACCATGTCTGGCACATAGTAGGCACTTAATAAATGTTTGTTGATTTGACTTGACTTTATGTAAAAGATAACACTTAAGCTAAGTCCTGAAGGAAGCTAAAGATTCTAAGAGGCAAAAGTGAGTAGGGAGTGCATTCTAGGAATTGAGGACACACAAGGCAAAGACATGGAAACTGGATGTGGAATGACACAAGTGAGGAACAATTTGATTGGACCATAGTGTGCATGATAAACACTAATGTGTAATATGACTCAAAAGGTATGGTGCAACCAAAGCTATGAAAAGTTTTAAGTGTCAGAGCAGTTTATATTTGATCCTAAGTAGTGGCTGTAGGATGAAAAATAATGAAATGGGTTTTTGGGTATCTAGGTGGAGCTGGCCCTAGAATCAGGAGGACTTGGGTTCAAATGTGGTCTCAGACACTTACTAGCTTTGTAACCCTGGGCAAGTCTCTTAACCCTATTTGCCTTGGTTCCCCATCTGTAAAATGAGCTGGAGAAGGAAATGGCAAACGACTGCAGTATCTTTGCCAAGAAAACACCAAAAGGGGTCATGAAGAGTTGTACATGACTAATTGACTACACAACAACAAAAAGAAGTTAAAGAATCACAGGAAGTCATTGAGGAAGGGAATGAGAAAGTCAAACTTTTGCTTTAAGGAAATGACTTTGGCAGCTATATGGAAGATGTATTCAAATGGGGAAACAGTTGAGGTAAGGGGACAAATTAGGAAACTATTGGAATAGAAAGGCATCAAGAACTTAGATTCTAGTGGTGTTTATGTGGGTAGGGACTTTATTCAGGAATTGTAAAGGCAGAAATAACAAGATTTGGCACCTGTTTGGTTATGTGAAGTGAATGAGAGTGAGAAGTCAAGGATGACATCAAAGTTTTGAACCTGGAAAGAAGAATTAAAGAATTTTTGAAAATCTGGTTTATTCATTTCTTTATGAATTCATCTTCTGCTTGGAGCAAGGGTGGGAAAACTGACTACCAAATATGGCTTGCAGTTTAATTCTATCTGATCTGTGGATCTCGTATGTTCATTTCATTTATGCTTATCATAGCAAAAATGCAACACATATTTACATATCTTTACCTTATTGATGGCAATATACAGAATGGCAACAAAACAGAGAAGTAGGTTCATTCATCTGTAATGATGAGTTATGATACTTTATATGTTCCAGAACAGGAGTACAAAGATTTAGTAATTGGGACAGCTAGGTGGCACAATGAGTAGAGCACTGGCCCTGGAGTCAGGAGGACTTGAGTTCAAATTGTGAGAAACATGGCTTTGGGGATCACTGGACTTCCTAGGCAGGGCCAAAGTCCTGAGGAAGAAACCTGTGATAATCCCTAGGGAAGGCTATACAGACCACAGGAATCCCAGAGGAAGACCAAGTGGTAGCCATCCCTTAATCTGTGGGGATTACAGGGCCTCCTAGGGGTCAGACCTTAAGGAGGACCCAAGTATGGCCCCTTAAGATGGCGGTAAGATCACAAGGCTCCCGAGACAGGGCCGGAAGTCCCAAGTTATGTCCCCTTAAGAAGGCTGTGCAGACCGCAGGGTTCCCCAAGGGAATCCAGGGTGGTAGCCCTCTTAACACCGCAGTGGGGATCACAGGGCACCCCAAGACAAGATCCAGGAGTAAGCCCGGGGGGCTTCCGCTGCCTGTTGCTTCCCCTCACTTGACCTTAGGAAAATCCATGTGATTTACCCATTCTCACCCAAAGAACTCAAGACTAGAGTGGGCAGAGGAAGGCATTTTATTACGCTCCTCGAGAGAGCAGGTGTAGTGCTCATGGGAACACTCACACTGATACAGCTGCAGGAGCAGGGGTAACCATTCCCTCCACTCCTGCTAGAGTTATGGTTAGTTTACAATCTTTGTTTTTTTACATAGTTTTCCTAGGTTATACAGTTTATATAAATAGGATAATAAGGGTACAGAAGCAAAAGTGAAGTTAATTAGATTTTCCTTGTCTTAGTTTAGGATTAAACTATATTCTTTTACTTCCCCTACTTTCCCTCTTTAACATATGCAAATGATGCAAATCAGTAGGCCTGGATTCTTGACCAAGACCAGACCCTAGATAAGCTTGAACTGGTTCAAGTGGGTTTGGCCTCTCTAATTCCCTAGACTGCCTTCTCAAAAAGTATGCACATGTGTGCAAGCCTCTGACCTCTCACCTGACCGACCTTGAGGCCTGGTCTCCGCTAAAGCTGGGGTGGGGAAGGGCGGGGAAGCACACCTTTAGTTCTGTGGAAACAAAACTCCTCCTCCCATTTCTTACAAAATCCAGCCTCAGACACTTGACACACTTACTAGCTGTGTGACCTTGGGCAAGTCACTTAATCCCAATTGCCCTGACTTCCCCCTAAAAAAAAGATTTAGTAATTGAAAACGAAAATAAGCTGATTTCAAGAGTGACTGTTTCTGAATTTTATGTGGGAATTAAGTTACCTTTCTTAAAAAAAAAATTCAGCAAGGTCTATCTTTTTAAAAAAATCAGGGAGTTTTTTTGCAAATACAAACTACCTTGATATATGCTAGATCATTGCATCTCTAGTCTCTTCTTTCTCAGTCTATCTTGCCTGTTACTCTGTACCCATTTTCCTTTCTGTATATAATTTCCCCTTTTTTCATCCCTTGCTCTTCTTATTCTCTTTCTTATGAGTACCAGGAAGAGATTTAGCTTTCATTTTCCTGTAGAAATTCCTTTTATAGACTCCTTTCTTATGGCAGATACATTGATGACCCCTAAATCAATGTGTGTGTATATGGAAACAACATAAGAAAGCTAGCTCCAGCACTGTCCTTTGTTTTCCATTCACACAACTGCAAAACAGGAAAGCCCCCAGGGATAATAAGTGTGACTGTGTGATGGTAGAAAACAGTTGTTAGTGAAAGTCAGGTAGCACCACTTTGGATCCCCATGACAATTGGCATTATGAGACTGAGCAAAAGCATTCTGCCCCTCTGACCAAGCTGCTAATTATAGGTCACTGTTATGTTATTGCTTCTGCCTTTGTTCCCCTATTCTTTTTTTCTTCTACAACTCTGGACATTTTCCTTGGTGTCTGCCTTCTAACTCTGCCAATTCTTCTAGCTTTTCTTTATACTTTCCCCCTGAACTCCACATATGCTTGAGTGTATCTAGTCAACTCATAGTCACTTATCTCTATTGCTAATGAAGCTTTTGCTTTTGTTTCCACAGTCAACTACCAACAGGAGTATGATAACATTTGTTCCAGTGAAAGAAGTTAACTATATATTCAGAATGATGTCCTTGCTCCTTGAACATTAGCTGACACTTCCAAAGAGGATCCAGGGTACAGAGAAGGGGTCACTCAGATAAGAGGTGTTCAGAACAATATCTCTCCTGCTACGGTAACGAGTGGTACATAACTTCAAGAAAAGTATAAGTGAATATGAGAGAAAACAAGACATCTCCTCCTGAACCTGGTGAGAGGTCATACAGAAGACAATAACAAAGCAAAACAGTGTATGGGCACAAGAGCATAGTCAATAAGCAAAATGTTAAAGAAAACAAAAAAGGAGATGTGTAGAAAAGGTCAAATGGTGATAAAAACCAAAAGGAGAGAGTTGTCAGTGTAATTATTAAATGGAGAATAAATAAGTCTGGTGATACTGTGAGGAGAAATAAAAGGTCAAGGGAGAAGCTGCTAACTATACATCAGTGAGAGGAACAAGAACCATAATAAAATAGAAGGAAGAATTTCATGATACAATATTTAGAGATCATTGAAAGGGCCAATAATTTTTATAATTTTAAGAATTATAAGTAGGTAACTATGCTGCTTGGGGCAGCTAAGCAGTGTAGTGGATAGAGCCCAGGGCCTGGAATCAGGAAGACTCATCTTCATGAGTTCAAATCTGACCTCAGATACCTATAAGCTATGTGATCCCTGTTTACCTCAGTTCCTTATCTATAAAATGGGCTGGAGAAGGAAATGGAAAACCACTCCAACCCTTTGCTAAGAAAACCTCTAATGGGGTCATGAAGAGTCAGCCATGATTGGAAAACAACTGAACAGTAACAGCAACCATGCTGCATACACAGGAAGCTATAGAGGTTGTGCATATATGTATTAAATTTAGTGTTGCAATCAAATAAAACATACTAAGAAGTCAATATGATAGATATTCAATGATATAGGCAACTTAAATATGTTTTCTTATCTTGCTGAGGCTCAGGCCTTCATGCCACTTACTTGCTATCTCCTCACTCTCGTCCTACTCTTATTCTATTTCCTCCTCCCTGGTCACCTTGACATTGATAGGTGAGCTTTTGCCTTATCTTGTCTGGGCTCAGGACTCCTTCTCTGCCTCTGCCATTCTAGCACCCCTCTTTTATCCCCCTATGAGTTTTCTTCCTCCATTAAAAGGTAAGCTCCTTGAAGGAAAGGAACTATTTTGCTTTTTTGTGTCTGTATTTTCAGTTTAGCACAGAGCTTAGTACATCAATATGTACACAATCTACCTGCTTATCTATCTGTCTTCCTAAGTATCTAAATCTGTAAGGTTAATTAAGTATAAATGTCAAGAAGTGGACACAAACAATAGTAATTATTTACTTCAAGCACCCATGATTTCAAGGGTGTGGATATTCCCCTAACCAAGGACAAATCATACCTCATTTTGTTCTTCCTCCCCCTCCCCATCCTTCCCATGGCTTTGCAAACTATTTCTAAGAGTTGTTGATACTAGTAAAAAAATATGTCATGTGGTCAAACTAGTTATCCATAGATAATGGGCAACAGTCCATCACTAGGCTATCCTGTAAACCTTTAAAGATTGAAAGGATTTGGAACAGCTTGGGTTCTACTGGCATAGTGTTTGACAACTCAGAACCACACTTCCATTCCTTGATGGGTCATCACAATAGTATTTTAGTGAAGAATTATACTAACTACTACTGTAAAATATAGAAATCAAATATATCTGAAGTCACTTGTAATAACAGCATGAACTGAAAGAAGCCTTGAGAATCCTCTTAATATCTAAGGATATATAACCAAAGAGAATATACATGACTAAGGCTTCCCATTTCTTGAACAAGCGGTAGTTGGGTCCAGTTTTTATTAGAGCTTCCAAATGAATAAAATGAATGAAAAAGTATAAATCAAAATGGTTACTATGTTACGTGAACTGTGTTAAGCACTAGGGATAAAAAGCAAAGACAGTCTTTACTCTCAAAGAGCTTACATCATGATAAGGACATGATGTGTGCCTATCCTTCATACCCAAAAAGTGCAGCAAATGGGGTTCCAAGGCTGCTTTGGTTTAATGACAGAAAGACTTTTCTGTTAATGTGGGAATTTTCCCCGTATTGTTGACTGCTGATCAGACCAGGATATTCAGGCCCTCAGGATCCAGATTGAAATATGATGGCAGTAGCAGAACTAAAGCAATGATCAAGACCTCTTGACTCTCCACCTTCCCCCCACAGGAGGAAAAGGGAGACATGGTATTTAGATAGAAGAGCAAATGAGAATTGGGGCCTCTAGCTCCAGAGCTTCCAGAATGTTAGTGAGCCACTGTTATTTTTTGCTTTCATTCACCACCCACTCTCTCCAAGCTCAGTTTGCCTGCATCCACCTTTGACTTTGAATAAAATAAAGGCCACTCTTATAGCAGAGGAGAATACCTTGTCCTGCCTTAAGAACGTTTAGCCCCAAGATTCTGTGCTTAACTTGATCTGGCTACCATGACTAAGAACTTGGGATCTGATACACCTTTTCAGCAGGATGTCTGGAGTTACAGTACTTCATGCTGTATAAGCATGAATGTCTACCAATTTGGGCTTTTCTGGGTGACTCATCTAGGTTTCTTCAGCTCCTTGTTCCACCCCACTGGAAGGCAGTATATAGTGGCCACCAATATTCCATTTTCCTCCTACACATGGCCTTACATAGAGGAAGAGTAAAGTGAGTAGGGCTGACTACCCCAGATATCTTTTGTGCTTTGTTTGAAATTTTACCAATTAGTGAGTCATCTGAATTAGGCAAAGATTCACAGGAAGATTAAGATGGAAGGGGTTGAGGAGCTATCTTCTATTCATCATTTATTACAGATTAGTTAAATCAGATTGGTTATCTGACATCCACCAAGGGAACAGGAATTTTAGTGACAAGGGGGGGAGAAATAGAGCAAGTACATATTTTGGAGATTGAAGTATTCTGAAAGCATGAATATTTAGGTGGGCTGTGCTTCATTGGTGAAATTTAGATAGCCAGAGAGAAGCATGATTATAGTGAAATTGCAATAGGTAAGGAAAAGGGATCAGTCAACTGAAGTCCCCTAGCATCAATCCCTAGAACATTGTAGAATTTTATAAATGAGATCTATAATGACTTAAAAGGGTTTGGCTAATCTATTCATATAGCCAAGTGGATGAAAATACTTTCTGTTTAGGGTATAACAGATTAGTTATATGAACAACCTTTAGAATTTGTCCATCAATATGTATATCTGTGACAAACAATGTAAATTGAAAATGAGCTAGACCGTAATTTGAATAGGAAGAGAACATGCTAGTTTGCCTTTGGAAAGCAGCAGAGTTATTTTAGTAATACCAAACATAGCCCCATACAGCAGAGGCTAATCTTTATAGCACCAATATAACAGTGATAAGATCCTATGGCTATGGGTCATGAATTGGCAAAAGAATTAAAGTTCAAGATCACCAAAGGACAATGGAAAAGAAGGAATATAGTGTGAATGAAGTGGGCTAGAAACTCATGACCAGTGCTCCAAAACATTATAAATGAGGGACTATGTAGGAGAAGTAGTATAAAGAATTATCATCATAGGATCATAGATCTAAAGCTGGAAGGTACAAGGTCATCTTGTCCAATCTCACATTTGACAGATGAGAGAACCAAAAAAACAACCACCACCATCATCGCACAACAACAATAATAATGTTCATATAGTGAAGAGCAATGGGACAGCCCACATGTTCCATAAGTATCTATATAATTTGAAAAAAGTTAGAGGAAGGCTTCAAACAGGCTTGGTGCCACCTGGTATTGAAGTTATGTGATGACATGGATAAGAGTAACAGGTTAGGCAGGCATTAATGGAAATTGAATTCTTAGAGAAAATATCTATTTGATATGATCATAGATCCACTGACATATTGGAAAAAAGGTAGGAGGAATATGTATGATATTACATAATGTAGCATGTGGCTATAAAGAATTAAAGTATAGAAATGGAGTTATGAAAGTAGCAAGGTAAACTTTTAAATTTTAGAGCTTCTTGTCAAATAAGTTCATATAATTTATGCTGCATGACCTTGAGCAAATAAATGACTTTACTTCTCTCAGTCCCAGTTTCTTCATGTATAAAACAAGGTGGTTTTATTTCCAAAGTTCCTTCTAGGTATCTGATTTAATGACTATGTTCTATTACCCTGTCTCTTATCCTCTTTCCAGAAGTCAAGAATAGGAAACTTTCCCAAAACTACCTACTATCTGCTGTTCAATGACCAAAGTAGCTAAGTATGGTCATAAATAGTAGGTCGGTCAGTAGGGCATCAGTTTATGGCTGTGGCAACTCACGAAATAAAGAAAAAAAAATTATGGCCCTTGTTTACCTCTGTTTTTACAGCATGAGTGATGGGGTAGTGAAAAAAAGGGTACAGAGGTTATCAAGCATCAAGTTTTTAGAAAATCTATAAAGATCAACTTAATTTTTGATATTTTAAATGTGATTTTTCCCCCAGTGACCAAATATATTGACATAATATTGGAAGAAGTAAGAAATGTCCATACTGACATTCTTGGGATAAATGGAGTGAAGACAAAGGGAGCTGTAGCTATGAAGGAAGGATAGCTCATGGGATTTTCCTTAGAGAAGAACACGTTGGTATCATCATGTGCCCAAAGTCACTAAGAATCATTTCACGGAGACATGGAATTTCATCTTGAAATATTAATTGTAAACATAAACAAAAAAAGACCAAAATACATGTCAATGTTTGTTGGAAAAGATGACAAAATAAATTCTATGAACCTATTTGACAAGAAGCTCTAAAATAAGTCAACTTATACTTTGATACTTCGTGATTTCAATACAAAGGTGGGTACAAGGGAGGATGATAAAAAATATAATGGAAAATATGATTAAGGTTTAAGAAACAAAAGAGAACAAAAGCTTACAGATTTAGGACTCTGTGTTATGAACTTTTGGAAGAGAATCATAAAGCACTGGGTATAGTGGCTATAGAAAATTTAAAGAAATGAAACTCAGTTTATATTAGTAGACAGAAAGCACCTGGTCAGTGATAGGCCATTGACTAGTTAAAGGTCAAAATAAACATCATATTAGAAAAAAGGATAAAGATAAGAACACACTGTTTAAAAATAAAATTAAATTAGTTTCAACCTGACCTATTCAAACAGGTCACTCATGACAAAAAAATAGAAAAGACAAAAATATATTAATCTTGATTGTCATTTTTTAATAAAAGGATACCTTTTATAAAGAACCTCCCTTGTTAGAAATTTTTGGAAACTCATTCTTGTTTTCTGGGGGCATGCTATCTTTTCCCTCATAGCAAGCTTCATTATATTTAGTGTATGGCAGCATGTAGATCATGTTACTAGAAATGCAGGAATGAAAATCCATTCCTATACATACAGCAATCTTTGAACCTTTTGTCTTCCCCTCTCTCCTCAAGAATGACTAGTCTCCTCTCATAGCTCATAGCAATTCTTGTACCTCTCTCAAAAAAATGTACCGCATACCAATTTGTGTTACACTAATGTGTACATTTCACATTTCTTTCTTAAATCGTAGTCCCTTTGATTAGAGGAGTGGTGCCTTATCTAAACTTTATATTTCTCTAGTGCCTACTAGCATAGAGCTTTGCACATAGTAGATATTGAGAAAAATAATTATTAATAACCAGTGATTTGGGGAGATCTAGAGTCCCCTCTTTTTCTAAAGTCCTCATATCAAAAGTTGAGTCTCTGAAGGACATTGCTGAAAATGAGATTGGATTAACTTTCTTAATAATCTTGTTCAGACCCCACCCAGGTGAGGAAGACCATTGTGCTCTAGTCAGGCTTGGGTGGGGATGAATTTTTTTAATTGCCCAAGGCTGGGCAATTTAGAAGTAAATGACATAATCCAACTTCCTTAGAATAAGGCCAGCCCCTCATTGTAATAATCATTCTCTCATCAATTGTTAACCAGAGTTGATTGCCACCCTCAGGAACACTCCTCTTCCAAGGGCATGTAAGCTATGAACCTACTGCCATGAGGGTCTTTGGCATTTGAGAGTGCCACTGACCTTCTTTTATTAATAACATGCTAGCCTTATTAATAAGGTGATTGAATTACCCAGAAACTTTGTCTCTCAAACTTTTAAAATGTCACAATACTTAAGGAATGTTTGTTAAATTGAATATTGTACATTGCTTAGCACCTCCAACTAAACTATGCCCCACAGGGCATAGTTTATGAGCTTCACAGGCCCACATAATTTTTTGAGCATTTTTCCAATTTGAAAATTGCATTTCCTATTCTTAAACAGTGACCTACAATCTCTTTAGACAATCCTAATCACCCCCTGGTGTGGGCTTTGCCAAACCAGCAACTGTCTTGGTCAGAGAGTTTGCATCTGAAAAACTACTTCTCTCAGCAAAGTGGCAGGTTTCCACTGGGGAAATCTGCCTTTCAGTTCAGCTGAACACAGTGAATATTGGAGAGGGGAGGGGAGAGAAAGTTTACTATTTCCCCCTGTCATGAAAAGGTCATTCATCAACCTATTTCTCTAGCAGTGAAAGGTTTTGATTGCACACTGCTAGTAATGCTGCCTTTTTGGAAATTCATTCTTGTTCTCTGGGGCCACGCTATCTTTTCCCTCATAGCAGGCTTCATTATATTTAGTGTATGGCAGCATGTAGATCATGTTACTAGAAATGCAGGAAGGAAAATCCATTATTATACACACAGCAAGCTTTCCATGTATTCATAAGGAGGAAATGTTTGCAGTTGATCAGTATTGGTACAGAGACACAATGCCTGGTCTTGGGTTTGGATTGGGGTGATTTAAATTGCTTTCTCTAGGGCTCTATTTGAAACATGACAGTTTACTTTGACAGCAAGAAAAGGAAAACTGGATTTCTTTCTTGCATTTCTTTTGGGAATCAGTGTGAATATAGCACTCAAAACAAATTTTTTTTTTAATTGTAAATAAAACAATAAAAGTAAGCTGCCTCAGGATGTTGTGTTGCTTTCCTATACTTTAGCACTATTTGTATAATCAATAATGAAATAAATATGATTGAATTTAAATCTAGAAGCATACAGGAAAATTTGTGGATAAGGAATACATAAAAAACAGGAGACAGTTTGGAGCTGAAATAATTTACAGTTTAAAATCCTCTTCTTGGGCAGCAAATCACTAGGTACAGGACTAGGAGACCCTAAGACAAAGGACCTGGGTTCAGATCCTAACTCTGCCACTTATATAACCTTGTGAAAGTCATTTAAAGCTTGCTTTAGTTCTGGCCTTAAGCTCTGCCACTCCTTGGATGCCTGACTTCAAGTGAATTAAATTTCTTTCCTCATCATCTATAAAATGATGCTGCAGTTCGACCTTTTTTATCTCACAGAGTTGTTGCCAGATCAAATGAGATGATAAATGTGAAAGTTTTTTTTTAAGTGTAAGACTTTTAAAAGTATAAGTTATTACTATATACCATTAAAATTCTTTGATTATCACCCATTCAGATCAAGCTTTTAGGTGTTGTATCTGAGAGTGTAAGTTCCCATCTAAATTTTGAGATCTCTCTCCATTAATTAAGTTACTGCTGTATTTGAATGTGTTCACTTGAAGGTCAGAGTCATAGCTTTTCCTGCTAATTCCCTCATATATCAGTGATTTTATGAATGTTTTAAAGGCACTGAGGTGAATAGCAGAGTTTAAGACACTTTCTTAATGCAAGAAATATTAAGAACGGTAATTTACTTCAATAACAATAATAAAATAAACCAAGCATGGAAGCAAGCAGGTGGAACATGGGAAGCAGTGGAATAAAGGAGAAAAATAAATTAGAATTTGAGATTCCCCACTTAGCAGCTGTGTGACCCTGTGCAAGTCACTTAAATTATTGCTGTATCTACTTCTCTTTATTTTTTCTTCTTAATTCTTAAATAGCGTTAGAAATACCCACTTATAAGATTATAAGGATTAGGTATGAGAATGTATATAAAGAAATATATGCATGGGGCAGAGACAAGATGGCAAAGGCAGATAATTGCCTAAGCTCCCCCAAATTCCCCTCCAAAATTTCAAAAATAATGCCCCCAAATGAATTCTGGAGCAGTAGAACCAACAAAAAGGATGAGGTGAAACAGTTTTCCAGCCCAAGACAATGTAGAAGGTTGGCAGGAAGGGTTTGTCTCACTGGGGTGAGAGTGGAACATAGTCCAGCATGCCAGACTAACACAGGCTGGGCCAGTGCAGGCCACACCTCAATGAGCCAGCAACATGCCTGGGGGTTACTGAATTGTCTGTGGAGGCCTCTAGAAGTCTTAGCCCATAGACAGTAAAAGGATCACACAATTGGTCAGGAGATTATGAGGAATCTTTAATGGCACTGAGTATAACACTCTCTTGCATTGTCCATAAGCAGTTCTGAATCATAGTCCCAGGACAAGGAGGAGAACTAGCATACTAGCAGAAGTGGCTGTAGGAGTACAGGGGCTCAGGGTGGAGAAGAGTGCTTGTGGTTGTTCATAGATCAGAGCACAGGCCAGGAGATCAGTGACCATACCTCTTCTTATATCATACCACCTTGGAAGAACTGAAAACTTTACAGATCTCCAGAATTAGCTATAAAAACAGCTGCACAAACAAACGGAAGCTTGGGACAGTGTCCCTTCCACCCAAGGAGCAGAACCCAACTTTAATGTCAAGTTAAAAGTAAAGAAATAGTCTGGAAAAATGAGCAAACAACAACAACAGAACCTGGCCATAGAAAGTTACCATTGGTGACAGGGAAGATCAAAATGCAAACTCGGAAGAAGACAACAAAGTCAAATAGGTGTATCTAAAGTCTCACAAAATAATGTGAATTGGTCTCAGGCCCCAAAAGAATTTCCAGAATGGCTCTTTTTAAAAATTATATATGTATATATATGAGAGGTAAAGGAAAAATTGGGAAAAGAAATGAGAATGATGGAAGAAAACAATGAAAAAAGAGTACAGAAGGGCAAAAATGCCTTAAAAAAACAGAAGAGGTCAAATGGTAAATGAGGCACAAAAATCCACTGAGGAAAAGAATGTCTTAAGAAGCAGAATTAACCAAATGGACAAAAAGATGTACAAAATATCACTGGAGAAAATAATTCCTTAAAACTTAGAACTGGGCAAATGGATGCTAATGACCATAAAACATCAAGAAGTAGTAAAACAAAATCAAAGGAATGAAAAAATTAGAAGAAAATATGAAATATCTCATTGGAAAGACAATTGACCTGGAAACAGATCCAGGAGAGATAATTTAAGAATTATTGTACTATCTGAAAGCCATGGTTAAAAAAGAGCATAGATACCATCTTTCAAGAAATTATCAAGGAAAACTGCCCTGAAATCTATAACTAGAAGGTAAAATAGAAATTGAAACAATATGCTGATCACCTCCTGAAAGAGATCCCAAAATGAAAACTCCCAGGAATATTATAGCCAAATTCTTGAGCAAATAGTTAGAAAGAAACAATTCAGATACTGTAGAGCTACAGTCAGGATAATACAAGATTTAGCAGTTTCTACATTAAAAGATTTGGGGGCTTGGAATGTGACATTCCAGAGGGCAAAGGAGTTAGGATTACAACCAAGATTCATCTACTCAGAAAAATACTGAGTATAATGGATAGTCAACAAAATAGAAGACTTTCAAGCATTCCTGATGAAAAGACCACAACCAAGTAGAAAGTGTCTTTAAGTATCATACTCAATAAAAAGGTAAACAGTTAAGGGAAATCTTAAAGGATTCAATAAGGTTAAACTGTTTACTTTCCTACATGGCAAAATGATGGTTGTAACTCCCAAGAACTTTATCATTATTAGGGCTGTTAGAAGCAGTATGGATAGACAGGGGCATGGGTGTGAATTGAGTATGTTGGGAAAGTATAAAAAAAATAAAATTAAGGGGTGAGAAACAGGGATCCATTGGGAGAAGGGGAAGGGAGAGGTAGAATGAGGTAAATTAGCTCACATAAAAGAGGTACAAATGAGCTTTTATAGCAGAAGGTAACATAAGTTCCTCCAGGACAATTCTTGAACCTTATTTTCATCAGAATTGGCTCAAAGAGGGAATAATGATCATATTCAGTTGAGTATGGAAATCTATTTTACCCTACAGAGAAGTAGAAGGGCAAGGAGATGATAGAAAGGAGGGTAGATTGGGAGAGGTGGTGGTCAGAAGCAAAATGTTTTTGAGGAGGGACAGAGTGAAAGGAGAGAGAAGAAAAGGTTAATTAGGAAAATAGGGTGGAGGGAAATACACAGTTAGCAATTATAACTGTAAAAAATTTACTGCAAGTTTCTCATAAAGGCCTTATTTTTCAAATATATAGGGAACTGAGTCAAATTTATAAGAATACAATCATTCCCCAATTGATAAATGGTCATAGGATATAAAGAGGTAGTTTTCAGACAAATAAATCAAAGCTATAGTTCTATGGAAAAAAAATGCTCTAAATCACTATTGATTAGAGAAATGCAAATTAAAACAACTCTGTGGTACCACCTTATACCTCTCCGAAGGGCTAATATGACAGAAAGTGGAAATGACAAATGTTGGAGGGTTTATGGGGAACTGGGTGTAATGCCAATCAACACAGCACACTTGAAGGCTGCTGCTGTGAACATATATTTATTTAAGGTTGAATTGCACAATATAATGAACTCTCTACTCATATCTAAACCTTATTAAAGAAACTAAAGCATACTAGGATGGCCACATGGCCTTAAACAAAACATATCATTCAATATATAACATACTGTCCCCAAATAATTGTTTATACAATCACATCCCCAGGCCAGGGTCTTCCTTTGAACTCCATGCCTAGGTCACAGTAGGTTACAATACTCTCAATTCAGAGTCCAAGTAAAGTCCTCTTGGTGGTGTATCCTTCTCCAGAGTCCAAGTCTTAACACTGCTCCAGGCTCTGCTTCCAAGTCCTGAGGGATGGCTGGGCCACAAAGTTTTCATCTTGAGCTGGACCGAACTCCAAGCCCTGTGCTGCAGGTCCATGGGCCAACCACTCTTGGCTCCCACCTGGATTCTAATGCAGACAGCTCTCTCTCCTGCTCTATGTCTCACCTCCCAGCTTCACTTAAGCTCTGCCTCTGGCCATAGCCTTGGCTCTGAGAAGTTCAAAAGAAACTTCTCTGTGGCTCCTTTGTTATCTCCATAGGAGCTTTACCTATCAAAAATAACACAATGACTGGGAAACAACAAACCACTATCCCAGTCTCACCAAACCTCATTGCTGTGCAATCTCCCGCTGCTCTTGCCACTGCTGGTGTCACTACTGCCAGCTCTCCCAACATTCAATGCTCAAAGCTCATTTTCTTCTTCACGCTCCTGCTCTTCTTCACACTTGAAGCTCAATGTCCATCTTCTTCTTCTTCTGAGTTCACATTCATAGTCTGGGGGCCCTTTAAACAAGGCTATCTAGAATCTTATCTTCTTCTCAAGAGTTCTCAGGCAAAGTATTCTTCCTGTGAGTGAGCTCCAAGGCAATATCAATCTTCCAACTTATATATGGTTTCACTGGGCATCTGATTGGCTCAGCACAGAGAGCCCATGTGCTTAGCCTATGGGCGCCGCACCTGATTGGCTGAGCCCACATCCACAGCCACATCTGTAGCCCACATGTATTACCTGATTGGCACAGTGCAGAGATCCCATGCATAGCTCTGAAACTCGGCCCCTGACTGACTTAGTGCCCCAAAGGCATAAAGGCTGTACCTCAGCACCTAATGTGTTACAACAGTGGATTACCAGGTTTCAAAGGAAATTAGTCCTTGAGATGTTTACAATTTAGCATAAACCTAGGAAACTTAATTCCAAAAAGAAAAAACAACAAAAATCCCACTTTGCTTGTCCTCACACTGAGGCATTAATGCAACATTGGTGGAGTTGTGAACTGATTCAATCATCCTGGAGAGCAACTGAGAATTATGCCCAAAGGGCTACAAAACTGTGCATACCCTTTGACCTAGCAATACCACTACTAGGTCTGTAGCCCAAAGGGCTAAAAAAGAAAGAGAAGGACCTATACATACAAAAATATTTGTTTCAGCTCTTTTTTGTGGTGGCAAAGAATTGGGAATTGAGGGGATACCCATCAATTGCGGAATGGCTGAACAAGTTGTGGTATGTGATTGAATACTATCATGTTAAAAGAAATGACAAGGGGAATGGTTTCAGAAAAACCTGAAGACTTAGATGAACTGATGCAAAATTAAGTGAGTAGAAGCAGAAGATCATTGTACACAGGAAGAGCAATACTGTATGATGATCAGTTTTGAATAACTTCATTATTATCAGCAATACAACGATCATTCTAAGGCAACTCTGAAGGATTTATAATGAAAAATTCTTTCACTCTCCAGAGAAAGAACTGATGGAATCTGAAAGCAGATCAAAGTAAACATTTTGTTTATTTTTCTTGTTTTCATTGGGGGAAGGGGGCCCTGTGTTTTCTTAAATAATATGACTAATGGAAATATATTTTGCATGACTCCACATGTATAACCTATATCAAATTTCTTGCCTTTTCAATGAGGGGGGAGGAGAGGGAGTTAAAGAGAGAATTTTTGACTCAAAATTAAAAAAAAATGAATGTTTAAAATTATTTTACACATAATTGGAGAAAAATAAAATAATAAAAAGGAAAGAAATCTGTGATCATAAAACTATCACTTTGTCAATTTTTTTGGTACAGCTGATTCACCTAATACGCAATTCAGTAATGGCTTCCACTGTATAGAGGTCACAAAGCACCTATCTCATGTGGGTGGTGAAGTGCCAGGAAATGGTTGCCTGTTTGGGAAGGTCAGAGCCCAGAGTCATTGCTTACCCTGAGCTGACATTTTACTTTTGAAAAAATCATTTATACATCACACCCCTAAAGTTTAGAGGCATATTGGGCCATAATTACAAGAAACCAAAGTAGGAGTTTGCAATGTAAACTTATTATAGTTACATTTAGTATTTAAATAAAAGGCCAGGTGAGTGTTCCAGTGAGCACTACACCCGCTCTCTTGAGGAGCGTAATAAAATGCCTTCCTCTGCCCCCCCAAAAAATAAAAAAAAATTAAAAAAAAGAAGTGACCAATGGACTGCAGCATAATAAAAACAACAAACAAACAAACAAATAAATAAACAAACATAGATAGATAGAGAGATAGATAGATAGATAGATAGATAGATAGATAAATGAAAGGCCAGATTCCTGTCCTCAAGCCCACTTCCCAGGGAACTGAGGGTTCAAATGCAGGGTTCCAGTTTGACCGTCTTTTGCATTACCTTTCCAATGATGATGGCTACCTTTTCTATTGGCCTTTGAACCCTCCTCCCCTGACACCCACCTCCCCTGACAACTTCCTCCTATTTCCATGCTTTTATCAATAAAAGTGTAAATTTTATCCTTTAAATACAATAATAATAATGCATTGTAAAAAATTCTTTTCTAAAGGGAGACAGCTAGGGAAGGCAGTAATATAATTAACATTTTTTTATGGATGACGTGTCAAGATACAGGACATGAAAATGCTTATTGGAGGTAGAGGATACACCTGAACTTATTGTATACTACATTGCATCAGGAATGAATAGAGTAAATTAAATGTGATTCTTTGGGTACTATATAACCAAATTATATATTCCGTATGTTCACATATACATACATATGCATTTTATCTACAGATTTTTGCTACTAAAATTCATTATTTAAAGTACTACTTGATATTTGTTTGTAAGTCAGAGTCAAAGAAGCATATAGATGGCTTGAACAACCTACCAAGTTCTTTACCTATTGCTTGCTACTTGAAGATGGGATAAGCAGAAATTTCCTCATTTATTTAGGGGATATTAGGCCTAGGCACTACTTATTTATTCCACATATAGTTGTAGGAGATGAAAATTCCTTCCCTATTGAGGGAATTACATGTATGATAATAATAATAACAAAAATTTATATTGTACTTACTATGCGCCAAACACTGTACTAATACTTTATAATTATTATTTAATTTATTTATTATCTAATTCAAAGTCCTTTCAAAAACCCTGGGAAGTAGGTGCATTTTGCAGATGAAGAAACTGAAGCAAATGAGGTTAAGTGACTTGCCCACAGTCACACAGCGAGGGGCTAAATTTGAACTTAGTTTTTATATCCAGATTTTACCCACTGCACCACCTAGGTAACCTCATGTTAAATGCCAAGGGCATTTAACAAACTTGTCTCCTGTAATAAGCTAATATAGAATTCAAAATATAGACACAAATTTGTTAATAGGACAGTCTTTTTATTGGCACGGGATTTTTCAGAAAACTTTATTGACTGTATTATTTTTTGTTACAGTAAAATTTATACTTTTTTTCCCTGCCTTAGTCCTATGCTAATATAACCACCTGGTCTCTTGTTTCACCTATTGAATGAGTCAAACCAACTTGCTCAGGGCCATACTGGTAATAAATGTCTGAGTCCAGATTTGAAGCCATGGCTTTCTGACTTCTGGGTGCTCTATCCATTGTACTGCCTAAATGCCACAATAAAATGACCATCTGAAAGGTTATGCAACATTCTGTTCCTGACATCCCTTACCCTTTTTTCTGGGAGGGAGGAAATATATTTAATCACTGATGCGTAGAAGCAGTATGGCCATTGCAATTAATTTGAGTTTTGCTGCCTTTTTTGCATTGCTTTCATTTACATTATGGCACACGCTGCTCTCTTGGTTCTGCCTGTTTCACTCTAGGGCTATAATCATTTCGTTATTAAATAGAAGCCATGTTGATGAAGAAAAGACTAAGAAAGATGAAGCTAAATTTAAAGACTCGTTTTCTGTATACTAGGTATTTCCAAGAAGGAACAGATGCATGTGTCTTCCTTTTTGTATTCATTTAGGTTTCTAGATTTCTAGAGGTCAAATGGTCCAGTTATGCCCTTTCAGATTCTGAAAATTAGATTTGAATTGTTGCTGTTGAATTCTTCTTTGGAAGAGCAAATATTTTAAATATTGATTTGGATTTAAAGAAAACCTTCTTTGAGCAATTATGAACATTTGATCGCTATGCTAAGTATGGCCCCTAAATCAGGATATGTGAAATTCAGTGAATAGAAGAAGCAAATATATTGATTAATCATTATGTTTCTATTAGTGAGAGTAACAGATAGAAAGATTTTCTCTATGGAATCATGCTGGAGTAGGCTTCAGGAAATCAATCAACTGCCACATCTTTTGTAGATGATATCTGTATCCCAAGGCAGAGTTAAACTGATTTGCACTTTCGATTCAAAACTTTCATTTGTTACCCTAATAATATCTATGACAAAAGTATCATTGCATGAAGAAAAATTTAACTATTTTCTTCACACTATGCTGAGAGAATCAAGACCACTCTAGAAATCTTAGAATCTCTTTACAATATCTCATTCTCTCTCCTTCCTTACTCCAACTTCTGACAATGATAGCTCTTGTCCTTGCCAAGGCCAGCTCCTCCTCTACACTTACATTTATTTCCATCCTTTTCCATATCTACTTGGTTTTCTTCTGCTGCCCACATACTTGCACAAGTCTTCCACATCACTAAAAAAAGATTTTTATTAGAATTCAGCATCCTTTCAACTTGCTATCCTAAATCTCTTCTTTCTCATTCACACTCTTACTTAAAAAAATTTTTTTTATACTCATTACCTCTACTTCTCTTACTCCTCAACTGTTTGTAATCTGCCTTCTGAACTTATCATACATCTGAATTTGCTCTCTTAAGTACAGGATTCTTTTTAAAAGTACTTATAATGTTTAACTGCTCTATGGGTCTAGTTATTTATTTCTCCTCTGCTTCATTAGAATATGCACTCCTTAAATGTTTATAGTTTTTGACTGATTGAGGTACTTGAATTTAAGTCTTGATAATTCCATCATAATGAAGCAATCTAGGTTCAAATCTTAGCTCTGTTACTTTCTGCTTGTATGACTGTGAGCAAATCATTCAATCTCTCTGACCTCAGTTTCTTGTTCAATACAATCACTAAGGTCCACTTGAAGTTCTAAATCCTATGATCCCAGAAGACTAACTGAAGTGATTTTCATCTTCAAAAGCCAACATCAGTAGGGGTATTTATTCCATAGCAACTCTGTATGAGATGAAGGTGAGATAGGATTTAAGAGAATCTTTTCCTTGGAAACTACCTTTTCTCCAGACCTTAAATAACACCTTATTTCATTATTTCTAACACACTTACCTTTATATTCAGTGTATTCGAACTAATTGTATTGGTGTCTTGCCTGCCTACTAAACTGAAAGCTCCAGGACAAACCATTTTTATTTAATCTTCACATGTCCCCTACATTTAGCACATCAGTCTGGACAGCTTCCTAACAAATGAATGCTTATTGTTGTTGACAATAGGATACTGAATTTAAATTGGATTGCACTTGTTAGAAAAAATGTTTAAAGCAATACCAAAACAACAACATTGAAGTTAGTGAAACTGACCTTTAAATCAGCAATTTTTCTTTTCCAATATATTCCACTTAGCGAAATAATTCCCTCTCTTTTTCTCCTACATGTATTTTATCACTGAAATGGGAGATGAAAATTGATTGGTTACATTTCCCTTCTAGTTGAATCCTGGCAACTCTAAAGTCCAAAGCTTAATCACTACCCCCTATCCTAGGCTATCTTATAGATTAACCTCAGAAAATTTTAAAGGAGTGAAAGCTAACACTTCCATTTACTTCAGCCAAAAATGTCCACATCTCTTCAGCATTTCTCATGAAGTTAAAAAAAATTCATGACGCTAATTGGCAATTACCTTCAAGGAGGAAGAGGGAAATGGTACTATAATGCAGGGAAAAGTCCACCATTTCTCCCTCAAAATTACTGGAGGGAACCAAGCAAAAAAGGCTAGACCATATAAAAAGAGAAAATAGGGAATAAATATAGCATTATCTTCCTGGGGTGAGGCTTTCCTTTTTGTCCATTAAATGTCTCTATGTAAGTCAAAATAGCTGCATCTTACAGGACAAAATAAGGGGGAAATGTTGTTTTGCAATTACATAATTATCTGACTTTTGAAAATTAAAAACTCTTTCTGTCTACTATTTAAAATTGTAGAAACAGCAAGTTCACTATCTCTAAGATGACAGCAGGGAATTGGAACCTTCATAGAGATAAGAATCAGAAGGAAATATAAAACTTTACTATGGAAAATCTCTTTACTGTATGGGGTCCTGCCTTTTGTAGTGTTTTTATTTCAAAGTGGCAGAAAGTTCTGCCAACTCAACATAACAGCTTTTGCAAAAATATTCCTGAATGTGCTGAATAATAATAGCATTACACTGCGAGGGACTTGACATTGATCAATATTGAATTTTCAGAGTTCATTTTGTTTTTTCAGAAATAAAGTATTCACATTCATGCTTGATGTGAACATTCAATCCTCACTGTATCCCAACCATGATGAAAAAATATTTCCTGTCATTTGACTATAGCTACTGTCACTTTGAACAAATATTTCAAGGTTTATTTATTGCTCACTAAAAATGGATGCTATTTGGTCAATTTCACATAGTATCTAAAAAAGAAAGGCAAATAAGAAAGGCAAGGCATTGTCCAAATTAATTACATTTTAATAGTTAAAGCATGTTGTGTCCTACATAATCCAACATTTTAAATTTAGAATTACTGACATGATAACTCAGTTGATGAAAAATATTTCAGCAAGTTGTAGCATCAAAGGTTTATTTTTAGATTTAAATAAGATGCAATGACTTCTAAAATCTTAGGAGAATAAACTAGGGTAAAAAGTATAGCATTATTCTTTGTAATATACAGGATTTCTAGAAAGGCAGTAGAGCAAGATCTTTACAAATAGTAATGATATTTAAATTAACTACTGTAATAGCAGACTATTCTGGAAAAAAAACCCTACTAATTCTATTATAAGGTTTATAAGGGCATTAGGGTTGTGCTAGTGTTTTGAGGATCCAGAAGAAAATTTTTCCTGGGTAGTCTATTAAGACAAACAATATCATGTATTCATTTAATACACATTTATTAAGTGCCTACTATGTGCCAGGCACTGTGCTAAGCTCTGTGGATACAAAGAGAGGCAAAAGACAGTTCCTGAGCTCAAGGAATTTGTAGTCTAAGGCAGGGGGGGAGGCAACATTGTGAACAAATATATACAGAGCAAGTTATATGGAAGATAAATAGGAAATAAATAAAAGGGGGGAAGCACTGGAATTAAAAGTGATTGGGGAAGACTTCCTGCAGGAGGCAGGATTTTGGTTGGGGCCTAAAGGAAACCAGTTAAGTGGGTAAGAGTTGAGGAGGGAGACCATTCCAGGCATGAGGGAAGGTCAGAGAAAATGTCCTGAGTGGAGAGATGAAGTGTCTTGTCTGTGAAATGGCCAGGAGGCTGGTACCACTGAATTGAAGTGTACATGTCAAGGAATAAAGCGTAAGAAGACTGGAAAGGTAGGAGAGGGTGAGGTTATGAAGTATTAACATAGCAGTTTAATAATAGCTGATCTACATAGTGCATTATAGGTTCCAGTCTTCATTACTCACAATAATCCTCCTAGATTGGTAGTGACAAGAATTACTAACCCTGTTTTAAAGTTGAAAAACTGAGGGTGAGTGACTTGCACACATAAACTCATGGTAAATGTTAGAAGCAGGATTTCAACTTATGTTAAGTCCAATGTCTTTTCTATTACACTGTACTCCTCCTCAATGTAACTGCCTTATGTTGCTCCTTCATTGCTATTTACAGTGTTTTGGGCTCTAATATTTTCCATTTTTATTACTGTACAATTTTAATCTATGAAATACTGCAAATTTATTGTGTAGGTTATTATTGCAAACAACCCAGAGAAAGGCAAGTGGATTGTGTTATTCTTGTTTTGCTGAGATACAAATATATATCATTTTCAGAAAGCATTTTGAAGTGGTGATTCACCCATTGGGCAGGGGCTTGTTCTAAACAATCTTGACAGTACTTCCTAACTTTAAAATTCTATGAATCTATGAAATATGTACTAATATATATTCTACCTCATACTTCTCTATCTCGGAGCTAACAAACTGTTTAAAACATATGCATAAACCACACAGTCTTCACAATTTAAAAAAGAAAATATTAATCTTAAATTTGAAATAACAGTAGAGAAAGCTCAGATGATTTTAATAGGTTCCTAATTCATTTCCCTGCCTCCAGTATCTCTTCTCTATAATTTATCTTCCACACAGCTGATAAATTGGTATTCTTAAAAGCATAGATCTGATGATGTTCATCCTGTGCCTTTCTACTATCATCCCTGCTCAAGACATTTCTATGACTTTCTAGGATAAAATCCAAAGTTCTTTGTTCAACATTTAAATGTCTTTGCAATCTGGCTCCAGCCTACCTTTCCAGGGTTGTTATACATTCCCTCCCCTTTTACATTTTTATGTCCCCTTAACAAGGACTCTTGATGCCATTTCCTATACATGATATTTCAATTCTTACTTCTGTGACCATGGACAGGTTGTAGTCAATGTGTAGAATTTTTTCTCCTTCTTCACCTCTGCCTCTCGGAATCCCTAGCTCTTATCAAGGTTCAGTTCACCCTAGAGAAGGCTTTTTTTTGATTACCTCAGTTAGTTCTGTCTCCACATCTGATGAAACTACATATTATTTTCTTCATATATATTTTGTATTTATTTGTCTGTGTATAGGTCTACTACCATCACTGTGTTGGACTGAATGACCATTGAGGTACTTTTCAGCTCCAAATCAATGATGCTGTTACTTGAGTAACTATTGAGACTATTTTGTTCGTATTATCTCCTCAGCTTAGCACAACAAATTACATATAGTAATTAGTATACAAATTGAACTTAGTAATAGTAAGGTGCCTAATAAATGAATAAGTGCAAGCCTATTGTCATGAGAACCCATTAGTTGTATGCAGCATTTACAGTTTTGTTTCCAAAATTCTTATGAGCTAGCAAGGTGTCCCCAGAATGATCTTACTTGAAAAAGTGACTCACTCAGTGACATGAGGGTAATCAATAACTAAGATGAGACATCATTTTAAAACTTTGACAAATGGTACTGAAGTTTACTGACAGTTAAGGCCAAGTTAAAAAGATTTTGATGGTAGGATGCCTTGGGAAGCAAACAGCCCTCACAGTGTTTAGGTATTCAAAGCAAGTAACCAAGTGTACAAAGGAAGAATCAATAGAACTCTGGGCTAATTCAATTAAGGAAATTCAATTTTTTTCCTGCTAAAACATCTTGTTAGTGAGATTGAATGCCACTGTAAGTCAAAAACCAACTAGATGTGGCAGAGTCTTCTTACATAAGGGGTGAGTTTTCCCCTTGGGCTTGTCTGTTTTATCCATTTTTCTTCAGTGACAGAAAATGTGGCATGGACTATGCTAACTGGCTATCTTTTGTTACCCATGTTTTGTTTTTTATTTAGATTGTAAGCAGAGACCTTATTTTACCCTCGCTAAGAATTCACTGAATTCATGTATAATCATTATAATGACTTTTGGTCAAACGAAAGAATCATTTTCATTTTCCCTATCTTCTTCATTCAGGACAAAGCAATCTTTGATTCTTTTCAGGAGTGGGAGCAAAGCTATAAGCAAAGCTGGAAGGAAGATGAAACAGATACAAGTATTTATTACACTTGAGCCTTTTTGAGTGATGGAAATCATGAGCAGTGTCAAAAAATCCATCAAACAACAATGGTTCTGGTTATGACAGGTGAGCTTGTTAAAATGTTAGGAGGCAAATTATTCCCTACCTGGTGATAGGGATAGCATAAAACATACTTCCTTTTTTGACCAAAGTTGCTGCCAAAGAAACATAATTTAATTTCTTCAACTCTCTGACAGTATTATTTCTCCAACTATCTTACAGTACTCAATTCCAACTGCTACTTTTGACTTTGCTTTTTAAAAAAAATCATACCATGTATTCTTTAACATTTTTATATGCTTCCAGAACAGATGTCTATACACAATTTTTGTAGATCTGACTAATGCCTTTGATAGTGTCAATCTCAAGGGCTTATGGGAAATTATGTCAAAATTTGGTTGCCTGGAGAAATTCATCAATTTCAGTATGGCATGCTTGCCTGGTTTCTGGATAATGGATGATGCTCTTGTGCTTTCCCAGTCATAAATGGAGTGAAACAAGTCTGTGTGCTTGCTCTCATGTTTTTAGCCTGATGTTTTCAGCCATGTTGTCCAACACCTTCAATCAGGACAAACATGGCATCAAGGTCAGCTAGTACACTGACGGTAACTTCTTCAACTTGAAAAGGCAACAAGCCAAGACTTAAAGTAGAGGGAGTATTGGTGCATGATTTTTTTTTGCTGATGATTGTGCACTCAGTGCAGTTTCTGAAGCTGAGATGCAACAAAGTATGGATCAATTTTCTGCTTCTTGTCCTAATTTTGGCCTAACCCTTAACACCAAGAAAACACAGGTGCTCTATCAGATACCACCACACTATCCATACATGGAACCATTGGTTATAGCAAATGGAGAAATTTTGAAGCTGAGGATAAGTTTACTTGCCGTGACAGTATACTTTCCAGGGATATATACATGCATAATGAGACTGACACATGCATTGCCAGAGCTATGTCAGTGTTTGGGAGGCTCTGAAGGAAAGTGTGAGAGAGAAAGGCTATTAGAATGACTTCCAAACTGAAGGTCTACGGTGCCCTTTTGCTGACCTCACTGTTGTATGCCTGTGAAACCTGGATGGTGCATAGTATCATGCCAAGAAATGGAATTGCTTCCATTTGAATTGTCTTAGGAAGATTCTGAAGATCACCTGGCAGGATGAGATACCAGACACTGAGGTCCTTTCTCAAACTAAACTGCCAAGCACTCAAAATCTACTACAGAGAGTACAACTCCAACGGGCTGGTCATGTTGTTTGAATGCCAAATGTACACTTGCCAAAAAGACCATTTTATGGAGAATTCACACAAAGTAGGGGCTCACATGGTGGTCAGAAGAAGTGATACAAGGACATTCTTAAATTCTCTCTTAAAAACTTTGGAATTGATTGTGTGACATGGGAAACACCGTCACAGGACCACCCACCATGGCTTGCTGTACTCTATGAAGGGAAGGTGCTGTACTCTACGAAGAAAGCAGAACTGAAGTAGCTCAAAAGAAACATGAGATGCACAGATTTAGAGAATCCATTTCAGAAGTTCTCATGCCTATTTGTGCCTGACTGGTACAGCATTCTGAGCTCATATTGGTCTGATCAGCCACAGTCTGATATACTCAACTTGACTCTAACATAGAGTTGTCACTTTGGTCCTCTTCAAGAATGAAGTACAAAAACCAATCAACCAACCAATCAACCAATACTTCCAGGGACTTTGAACAGAGGACTACTATATGTTTGACCATAACCTCATATTCTTCCATCTCTTCCTGTGCCCTGTTCTTAATTCTATTCTTCATTCTTAGCATCAGATCTACTTCCTCAACTCGTTAGTTCTATCTCAGGTCATTCCTTCTGCTCTAGTTATGCTTTCCTCTTTTTCCAATCCTGAACCTATCATTGAGCCATTCAACTATTTAGTCCTCTAAATCAGAATGTCTAATCACTTTGTCCTATCAGTACCTATGCCTTACCAATATTCAACTCTAGTTTACCCTTACCATTCACTTTCTCTGCTCTCATTTCTCACTGAATGATACTGAAAAAGGTTTCACAAGGGTAAGACTGTGTCTACTAAACATTTCTCATCTAATTTCAATTGGGCCCTTGCCATGGCAAAGCAAACCTTTTATTCTTCCTTAAGTTCTTATTCTCCACAGTAGCTATTCCAAACTTTACTCTTCTCCTTAAACTTCATATACCACCTTTTCTCTCTCGAAAGACATTCACTGTAAGTTCCTCCCTCTTCCCAAATCTATTTTTAAAAAGCTCCTTTATAGAATCTCCATCCTTTTCTTCTTTGTTCATTGCCCTTCTCAGCAGGCCAATATCTCTACTTGTACCCTTGATCTCTTCTTCTATCTCTTCTAGAATCTTGACCTTGCAATAATCTTCCCCTCCCCTCGTTTCTACTTTGCAGTCTTTCCATATTTATTGACTCCTTTCCTGTCACTTACAAACAGGTCCACAAGTTCTCCTCCTTTTACCGATTAAATTCTTAGGATAACAAAAAACAACCCCACCACCAAAAAAACAACAAAATCCCCTTTTCCATCCTTTACTTCTTCATCTCCTCTCATGCAATTCTCACCTTTTTGCAGTTTGCCTTCTCATATCATCACTCCACTGAAACTCTCTAAAGTTATAACACTCTGATAATTTCCAAATCTAAAGGCATCTTCTCAATACGTATTCTTGATTTCTCTGTTGCATTTGATGCTGCTGATTGCTTCTTCCTCCTAGATAATGATATTGCCTTAGGCTTTTTATGACTTTGCTCTCTCCTGGTTCCCTTACATCATGTTTGGCTGATAATTCTTGAATTCCTTTGCTGGCTCAAGATCCCATTAACTATGGGGGTTTTCAAAGGTTCTGATCCAGGTTCTCTTCTCTCTACATGCTGTCTCTTTAAGTGAGCTCATCAGTTCAAATACATCTAATTATTGTTTCTATGGAAATGTTTCCTAGGTTTATGTATGCAAACTATGTCTAGTCTCTGCCCTCTCCCATCTATCTTCCACATTGCTGTCAAATAGGTATTCTTAAGACACAGGCATAGCCCTATTACTCCCTTTCTCAAGAATTTCCTGTGCCTTGTAATAGTCTCGATAGTAAATACATCCAGTGCTCCATTTTACATTTAAAATTCGTAATAATTTGCTTCCAGTTTACCTTCCCTGGCTAAGGGCACATTATTTCCTTTCATGTTCTCATTCTATCTTCCAGTCAAAGTAGGCTATTGCTTGTACTGTCTTTTGACTCATTTTGCATCCCCAGTGCTTAGCATAATGCTTGAACATGATAGGCTTTTAAAAATATTTTTGATTGATTGATTGGTTCTTACATACTTGACTTTATCCCAGGTGTCTGTGCCTTTGTATAGACTATTTCCTATACCTGAAATTTGTTTCTTCCTTACCTCTGTCACATAGAATCATTAGCTTCCTTCAAGCGCTTAGTTCAAATGTTACATCTATCAATACCTAGCATAAAGTAGGAGCTTAATAAACACCTGTTGAAAATCCCATAGATTTTAATGGGATCTTTGAATGAAAAGAGAGCAGGATTAACTCAGCAGTATCTTGAACACTTGAGACAGGCATTGCAGATTGCTTGCAGAGTTATTCCACCATTTTCCTTCCATACAGTAAGCAGTAGGTCCTAGTTTCAAAGGAGATGCTAAAGAGACTATGAATAGTGATCACATAATAAATGAATCGTTTCCTCTTTGAAATGTGCTTTGAAAGAATTGAATTTCTTGAAAAAGATATACTTTAGTGACTGGTCCTCTATTGCTGATAACTTCCTTATTGATAAGCATCTATAAAGAGCATCTATATGAATTTTATCTCCAATTTTATTCTCTCAATCATGTACACTCAATATTTTTGCTACATATGGATTCTAGAAGGTAGTCTTTCTCCTTTTTTCCCAGTAAAGTTTCTATTTTAAAATTTGAGTTGTATTTTATGAACAAATACAACAAAAAGGGTTGGTTTTCAAATTACAAAATCTCAGGAAGCTCTTTTAATAGTGTGCATCGCGCGCGCACACACACACACATATATATTCTTTAGAAAGTATTTATCATTTGCCCCAAACCTTACATTGTAGAGAAATTACAGTCCAGGAAAGGTAGATTCATTTGTTTCCATGAATTCATGGGGGATAATTATGACTTCAAGTGTGGAAAGGATGAGCACATGCACATTCTCATAACTAGAACACTCCAGGTATTGAGGAGAAGCAGAGAGAGGATTGTTTACTGCTACACACAGGTGGCATTCCTTTTTGTGAGCACCCTAAATTGTATAGCTCAGCAAAGCAAATGTCTGCAAGAAAATATAGGTGAGCTGAGTTGAGAATGAGACTTATGCAGATGTTGTCAAAACAATCCTGCAAGCTTCTTCCACTTTGCACACATACAGTTGGTGGTGGAGTGGCTAGAGTACTGAGTGGACTTTGAGTGAGGAAGACCTGAATCTGAATCTATTTTATATCTAATCTAATCTATAATCTCTATTGTTTACTAGCTGTGCGACCACAGCCAAGTTGTTTGACTTTTTTCAGTTTCAGTAACAAACTTATAGAGAATTGCCTGGAACATTAAGTAAGTGACATGCTCATGGTCACACTGCTAGTATTTGTTAGAAGCAGGCCCTGAACCCAGGTCATCCTTATATCAGTGCAGGGACCCTGCCTGCTATGGCATCCTGCTTCTCATTTATTCATATGGACTTTAATTTACAAAATGATTGAGTGATTACTATAATGAGTTAATTCCTGTAAATTCAGAAATATTTAAGAGCAGGAATCATGAACAATATTCTCATTGTAGGGAGAAAAAAATGAAGGTACAATTATAATCTTATTTGACAGCTATGGGCTAAGAGATCCAACATCTTCTCATTTTTAATTTATGCTTCATAGACTTTTCTCATTAAATAGCATTAAAAATCACCATGCCCTTGGAGATCTGGGGATTGGGGAGACCACAGGGATGGGTCTGAGAGTTTGAATCAGAAGGAAAATGAGAAGCCACTGTGCAGAGAAACTGCAATGCCTGCAGAGGTCAAAGACATTCCCCTTACAAAGCAATGGAGCATGAGTCAATCAGCTCTGGCTTGTGTGTGAAAGAGAGAGCTTTCTATTCTCCCTTCAAAAAATGTAGGGATGGAAGCATTCATTCATCTGCAAAGCTATGAGTAAAAAAGATATGTTACACACACCTCATCAGACCTATAGTTAACAGGGTGTTTGATTGACAGCTCTGTCACACAGAATGTGGGGGGGGGCGGGAGAAAGGCAACTGATGCTCCTTAAATTTGAAATGCTGTCAGGCCATATGTCTTTCCATGGAACTCATATGTGGCATTAGAAGCAGAGCCTTATTTCTAATTTCTATTTTAAAACAGTAAAAATCTGCTATGCTCATGTCCAAATTTTGACTTAATTTTTTAAAATGAGCTAAATACTAATGCGCTCATGGGCAAATAATAATGAAAGGAGGTAGATAGAAAAGCAGGAAATATATACATACATATGTAATACATATACACATTCTGTACATAAACAAATATACATACCGAAACCCATATACACTTGGGAGAGGTATATCAGATCACTTGTAGAAGACTTACTTTTCACTGCTTTTGCTTTATGTGATAGGTTTTCAAAATTATTTTTATAAGAAAAGGAAACAGTTTCCATAAACAACAA
This sequence comes from Trichosurus vulpecula, assembly GCF_011100635.1. Lineage (NCBI taxonomy): Eukaryota > Metazoa > Chordata > Mammalia > Diprotodontia > Phalangeridae > Trichosurus > Trichosurus vulpecula. Next base: position 213,064,532 of record NC_050573.1, read on the forward strand.
AAAAGAAAACATCTATGGCACAGTTTACTATCCATTCTGTTCCTACTTGTTCCAAAATAGTTTATTCTACAACACCTTGTGTCAGTTAAAATAAGCACTTCTTGGAAAGGTTATGGTTTCATCTTGCCTCATGTTTAAATAGCACTTTTCCTACCATTCTCAGCTGAACCCTATGGAGTTACATATGAGTATTATTATTCCTGATTTTGCAGATGAGGACTTTGAAGCTCAAAAAGATTGTGATTTCCCCAGGGTTACACAACAACTAAGTCAGAGCCTGAAACTGAACCCAAGGCTTCAGTCATCTTTCCATTACCTCATGCTGAACTTCAGCTGTTTATGCTGTGATTGCCAGTATTTTGATAAAGTTAAACATTTGTAAAGTTAACAATGTAGCAGTGAGGGTAAAACCAAACTTCAAAATAATCTATTTAAAATTTCCAGATGAATTCTTTCTATTCTAATAAAGCAAATTAAATACTTTTTTTTTTGCAGGGGGGGAAGGCAGGGCAATTGGGGTTAAGTGACTTGCCCAAGGTCACACAGCTAGTAAATGTGTCAAGTGTCTGAGGCCAGATTTGAACTCAGGTACTCCTGACTCCAGGGCCGGTGCTCTACTCACTGCGCCACCTAGCTGCCCCACAAATTAAATATTCTTAAATGTTTCAAGCTACGATAATATGCCAAAACACTTTATAACCATATGGTATGAAATAAATGCGAATTGTTATTCTCATTTTTGTTTTGCTATTTCCTAATGCAAGTGGACTTCTAAAGACCTCCAAAATTAATCTTATATGATATATGATGGCTATTCATAAAACTGTTAGCTCTGTCCTAGCAACTACTTGAATAACTAATTATTCATGACCAGTTAATATGTTTTTCAAGTCGACTCTTAAAAGCACTCTGGAGTCTGTGACTTGTTAGCTTAGTTGGTTAAAATTTGGAACCAATGGTATTGAAATCCAATGCAGAGTGTGCCACCAAACTTGGCCAGCTATCTTTGGCTTTGGGAAATTACATGACAGTATGGAGGAATTCGTGGAAAAACAATTCAAAGTACATATTCTACACTAGTAAAAAGATACCATCATATATCTCTACATAAGGTTTAGTATATACATATATATGCCATAGATTAACTATAGATTAGATAAATATTTAGCATTTAACCAATGTTTAGCACATTTCTGTCACATAATAAGTGCTTAATAAATGTTTATTGATAGATTCATAATGAGAACATTTTTATCATTATGAATCACTGTGAGGAATTGTACATGAAATAAAAAGGCATAATCACGACCTTAATTAGAGGGTGGGATAAAAATACTATCACCAGAGAAGTACAAATGAAAATGCCCCAAAATGTGGGGAACAGAAAAATAACATGCATGCATAGGATTAGTGTTACATTTGTTATAGTGATTAAATAATAAACACTGTATTCCTACTTCCTTATGTGCTATTACTTCCAAATTCCTTCTCTATTTGTTCCAAAATTCCTGCAAAAAACCCAACCAAATAAAATAAAAACCCATGACTCCCTAAAACAACTATGAAAATTTAAATCTGAGCAGATAACACTCAATATGATATTAACATACTACTTCTTTCTCATACATCCTTTTCATTCCACAAGACACAGTAAACAGTTCCGAAGTGATAAAAAGCCATAATAACATATTCCTGTTGATACTTCATTTTTGATTATTGGTTGACAGAGTTTATCCCGGATTACTGGGCAGGAAGTATGATAGGAAGTAGGTCTCATTTCTACATGAACCTGGGGTGGAACATATAATGAGGCTCACATTTCAGTGCGAATCTGATTTGCTATTTGAAAACATTTGTTTAAAATGATCTTCTTTACTTTCATGTGACTTAATCAAGTGAGATATATTTTAAATTTCATCTTCTGTGTGTTAAGATTGCTGGAGAATTCTGGGAGGTGAGAAGGGATTCCAATGCACATTCATTATGAAATAATTATATATACAAAAAATCCCCAAACCCCAAACCTCTTGAGTAAATTTCATTGCAATTTTCCATCAGTCATATGGAGACCAAAAATTAATGGCCTGTCAATCTGCCACCTACCTCATATGCTGTTTTACGAACGTGCCATTTATAGAACTGATTAGTTTCCCATTGTTTTGTTGTTCAGAGTTTCAACTCTGAACTCCTTAAAAAAGAATCATTTTCATCACTGAGTTGAAAATGTTCCTTCTACTGTGTCACTTTTTAAACAAGCATGATTCCAAAAGGGGTCAACAAATTTCTTTGAGAAGTATTCATTCCCAGCAATGATAACTTGTAAAGCTTTTAGTCATATAAGGTTTTCAAGGGTAGCCAGAATAATAAGAGGATGGTGAAATACAAATCAAATATGGTGCTGCTGATTTTTAAAATATTTCCTTTGGCCCAACATATCCTCAAGAGGCCCTCCAATAATGGGAGCTTTTTGTCCAGTTCTTCTGACTTGAAGTGACCTGTGTATTATTGATTTTTGTACATGACTTTCCTTGAAGTCAGACAAAACAGAATAAATAGAATCATTCTTCATCAGTCCTGATGTACAATCATATGGACACTAAAGCAAACAAGTGAAATGTCAGTTTGTATGTTCTGGAGAGGAGATGTCAAATAGAAATGGATTGTTCAGGGTAGAAAGCAACAAATACCTTGATATGGAAACATGACAATGTCCTGTTATTAATTTTTCCCTCCTGTTTCAATAGCAACCAAACTATTTCGCAGAAATAATATCTCAACAGGCATTGTGATCTACTTGTAATAAATACAGTAACTAATAGCTATAATATTTTAAGTAATTTAATTTGTTATGGTTGTTCAGTGATTTCAGTTATATCTGACCTTTCATGAACTCATTTGGGGTTTTCTTGGGAAAGATACCAGAGTGGTTTGCTATTTCCTTCTCCAACACATTTTATAGAGGAGAAAACTGAGGCAAAGAGGATTAAGTGACTTACCCAGGGTCACACAGACAGTATATTTCTGAGACTGAATTTGAATTCAGGTCTTCCTGAGTCCAGGACCAGTGCTGTGTCTACTGTGCCACGTAGCTGATGTATGTAATTTAATTATTCATCTAAGCATTGAATTTTCTAACTAAGTAAAACTTATAGAGGTTCTTGTCATAAATGTGAAGGCAATTTTCCTCCTGTCCAATTATACTAACCTTAAAGAAAAGAAATTTAAAGTACCTACTATGAGCCTTGCACTGTGTGCCTTATAACACTAGTTCAGAGATAAAAACAGAACAGTTCATGTTCTTAAGGAGGCTAATTTTTCTAGTTGAAAGCAACATGTATATAGATAAATAAGCACAAAGTGTATACACAAAATAATGATATTTTTTGAGGGTGGAGCACTAACAGCTCCTGAAAGTACTTCTGTAGGAAGGACACAAGCTGTTTTTCTTGCTCTGAGTTAGAGTCTCCCAACTGGAAATGCAGAGAGAGAATTCCAGGTGTAGTCTGTGTGAAGGCATCAAGGTGCAAAATGCAATATGAGTCACGCCAAGGGAATAGTAAATAGGACAGTTTGTCTGGAACCTAGAGTATATGAGAGGGACTAAAGTCAGTTGAGAAGGAGATTGTAAAAAAAGGCTTTAAATGCCAAACATTAGAGTTTGCATTTTATACTTTAGATTATCCCAGGATTGATACCACTCTAATCAGAATTATTTTCCAAATGGTTAAATCCACACATAATATTGGCCTGTTTAGGTGAAAGTTTGGAAAAAAAATCTTCCCTTAAACTGATAATTTTTATTCAAAAGTAAGACTGAAAGGAAATCAAATGGTGCTATCTTGGGCCTCTGTGTGCAGGCAGAAACCTCTTTGCTCATGATATTCACTTGAAATGTCTGAAAAAGCTACCTTTCAAGCACTACATACAGAAAGTGAATTTGGGAGCTTTTCTTACCCCCACTTGAAGGGTTAATTGACTGTAACATTCTACTCTAACTGGGGAACTAGCTTGAAGAAGAAAGCCAGGCAAACAAAAGATAGCTGTCAGATGCAGTGCCTACAGCAAACACTGAACTTTGTGCTTCCCATAACCCTAGCATCTGTGCATCTTCTATTGAGAAAATTAATACATCAACCTTGGGTCAAGTAAAAGGAGAAAAAAATTTCAAAGAAATGAAGCTAAGCATTTAATCAAAAGTCAGCAATCTTTATGGTTCAGTAACCCCTGAACTTAATGTTTTCTCAGCCATAGAAATGGATTCTGGGTAGAAAGAATGTTACATAAAAATGCATTTAATTATAGTTTTTCTTCAGAATGAAAGAACTTGAGGAGAAAAAGGGAAAATGTCCTTTTCTGTGTGTGTTCTTTACAGACCTCTAGGTTGGTGTAGCAAGGATATACTTTGCCATATTGGGATAGTCTTTAAAGACAAATACCAACCCAGGAGTCATAGAGAAATGGATTAAAAAAAAAAAAAACAACTCCAGTATTTCTCTAGTTTAAAAAACAACACTGATGCTACAATTAATAGAGTATGGATTTCCAATTTCTATCCCAATAGATCCTTGTGACAATATCCAGGGAGTCATCCAATAATCAATCACCAATGATTGCCATTGAATAAATGAGTCTACAATATTTTACCAAGTACCAAGCTCTTATTAGTAGATTAGGCCATTGTATTTGTAGGGTGTCACATGTAAAGGAAACATTTTTATTCTTGCATATTTGTATCATTTCAATAAATGCTGAAACATGGAGGGAGTCCATAACAGGCATAGAAGATTGGACATGGTTAACACAGAGAAGAGAAGGCTCAAGGGAAACATAATGGCTGACTTCAAGTATTTGAAAGATTGTAATGCAGAAAGAATACCACTTGTTCTGTTTGGCCCCAACAGGAAGAAAAGGCAATGGTATGTAAGCTGCAAAGACATCAATTTAGGCATGAAGTCAGGAAAAAAAAAAACACAAAACACCCTACCATCAACAACAACAACAAACCCATACCCACTAATTAGAGCTGTCCAGAAGTTGTATGAAATGTCTCTACCGGTGGTAGGCTCCACCTTCTTAGGAAGTCTTCAAGCAGAGGCTGGATGGCAACCAGTCTGATATGTTATAGCAGAGATTCCTTTTGTGTGTGGGTTCACCTAGATGGCTGCTGAGGTCTTTGCCAACTCTCAAATTCTGTAGTTCTGTGAAATTGTGTTTGACCTTATATACACATGCACTTTAATTATGTATCATCACAATCTTGGCTTTGGAAGGGACAATAGAAACCAAATTCAAACCTTATCTAAATAAGAACAAGAGTGAATTTACATTTATATAGTGCTTTTACGTTTGAAAAGAACTTTGTATCTATTGTCTCTTTTAAGCCCAAGTAACCATGCAAGGCTGGTAATACAGGTATTATCACCCTTTACAGATGCAGAAACTGTGGCCAAGAGGGCCTAAATGACTTGCCTTTAATTATATAAGAGCTAAATGTCAGAAATGGGATTCAGTCCCAGGTCTTCCTGACTTCAAGTGCAGCATTCTCTCACTGTGAAAAATGTACTCTATAACATAACAAGCAATCATTCAGCTTTTGGCTTTGATTCTTACTATTTGTATTACTTTGGAGGTCATATTTCCTTCTTTTGTTACTGTTTTTCTTAATGATTTATCTGTTTATGTTCAAGGTCTTTGAGATTTCTTCTTCCTGATGGAATCTTTGGTATTTTCAGTCTCCCCCTCCCAGTGCCCCCCCACTTATTTTCCTTATCATTCATTTCCTTACTCCTCCTCTGATTGTGGTGTCCTTGGGGGAGCAGGAGAGGCAGACTGGATCTTAAAGCTTCTCAGACTCCTCCCACTGTGAGGAATTCAGTTTATCCATCTTTGCCCCAACTGACTTTTGTGTGGTCAGAAGCGGTTCCAGCTGTATTCTGTGCTCTTTCCTTCAGGATTGGTGGAGTGCTACACAGCCTCCCACATGTATAGTATCCTGCCCTGGTGACCTGTTCCACCTGTTTTCCTCAGATCTTTGGCCTGGCAACAGTAGTTCAGAGCCTGTTTTCCCAGGCACCAGTAGAAAAGAGAAAAGAGAGACCAGGGTGTAGAAGTGAGTTTTAATGTAAATCTATGTCATGTCCTTGGGTCTGCTAGTGCTGCTTAGAATGGAAGGTGGGGGAGGGGTGCTAAATTGGCTTTTTTTTTAAAACCTTCTTACGGATTCTGGGTTTCTTAGACCATGGAAATAGATGAAGTTGCCTTATTTTTGGTGCATAATTTCTGTTTTGGATATGTTTGAGAGGTAGTGGAGATCAGAGAAAATGTCTAGTCCACCATCTTGTGGCTCATATAACTCAGAAGTCCCATCTGAATGATTTTGGACACATCATTTTGGTTCTTCATTTATAAAATGAAGGGACTGACTGGAGAGTCTCTGAGGTTCCTTAATCTCTAAATCTGTGATCCAATTGCCATATGACCTAATGTCCTCTGGCTCCTTGACTCCTAAAACAGCTCATTCTTTTTTTCTCTTCTTTTTTTGAGGCAGTCGGGGTTAAGTGACTCACCTAGGGTCACATGGCTAATAAGTGTCTGAGGCCAGATTTGAACTCATGTTTTCCTGACTCCAGGAGGTAGTAACTCTGTCCACCGCACCACCTAGCTACCTCATGTAGTACATTCTACTTGGACTTGATCTAAGAATTGGGAAGTTTTTCTTTGCATTGTGCCTGTGTTAGTCACTCTATGACATGACCCATTGCTCCTACTTCTGTCCTAGGGAGCAAAGCAGAACTAGTCTAATTCTTTCACATAATAGAACCTTTCAATATGTGAAAAAATGGTATTCTGTCCTTTCCAAGTCTTTGTTTTATTTCATCTTAATAGGAAATTTTTAAAAAAGAGCTTTCACTTTTTATTCCCAGTGCCCTTCACACAGTAGATGTCTAGCAAAAGTTGATCAGATCTAATTAATAAGTCTTTCTATAGTCTTGTTTGGGATAGATAGGCAAGTTCAATAAATAGCAGCTTCTAAAATCTTGCTCTCCTCTTTTGACAATGTTGGACATTTTCCCATCTTCAGTCTTTTGCCACCTCTTTCATTCTTCATCAATGCTAAAGGATTATTAGCAGCAGGTCTGCAATCACTTCTGTATGTTCTTTCAGCATGAAGGATATCATTTGTCAGGACCTTGACAACTGAACTCATTTAAGGCAGCTAGGCTTTATTGCCTTCTCATCTAACTTCAGTCAATTCAAAAACATTTATTAAACATCTGTCACATGTGCTCTCTTTGGGAGATGCTAAGAATGGTATACAGATTAATATGGGGTGGTCTGTACTCTCAAAGAGTTTGAAATCTTGTTAAAATATATGTAAAATAACAGACATATGCAAAAATAGACATACACAATATAACATAGATCATGATAAGTGAATGAAAGGTAACATTAAAGTACTCAGAATTCAGAGAAGGGAAAAAAACAAAGAGGTATTGTGGGACTGTAGAAAGAACATAGGCTCTGGAGTCAGAAGTTCAAATTTCATTTCTGTTGTTTATTATCTGTGTGACCTTAGGCAAGTCATTTAACCTCCCTTAGTCTTAGTTTACTCATCCGTAAAATGAGGGAGGCTGGATTATATTAATACTTTCATCCCTTCCAACTACAGAATTATGATCCTATCATGCTACAAACTCAATCTGTGGAAATCAAGGCAGGACACTGTAGACAAAGAGAAGCAATGTGCTATCATGAAAAGACTGGTATCACAGTCAGAGTTTTAAAGTGGAGGTGCCAATTTATACTAAATTGCTCTGTGGCCTGGTACAAATCACCCATCCTAACTGAGCCCTGGTCTTCTTATCAGTATAATGAATGTGGCTAATACAGATCTCCCATTCTCACAAAAAGCCAGGGATTGTGCTATAATAGAATGTATACTAAACTTGGAGTACAAAAGCATAGATTCAATACCACTTCTTAGCTGAGGGACCTTAGGAAATCCAGTTAACCTCTTCGATCTTCAATTTGCTCAATTATAAGTTTATCGCTTTTGTCCAACCTATCTCAGTGTTGTAGGAAGCAAAGTCATTTGTTAATAGTAAGGCACTTGTAAATGTAAGCCATTTACATGTCATGAAATTCCTTTGTAAGCCTGAAGTACTATCAGAATGTGAGGTATTATGTTTTTTGTTGATCCTTTCCCATGAGGTTTCTTTACTTTGTACCAACCTCTAGAAATCACGCACTAAAATAAAAGGCACAACAGGATACAATCCACCCTTCATATTTCTGCCAAAGCAAACTTCCTAATGTATAGATCTAATCATTGCCCTATTCAGAAGCCTTCAGTGGATGCTCATTACATTCAAGAAGAATTACAACTCTAACAGCTTACAACAACCTCTGTGACCTGGCTACAATGCACCTTTCCATCCTTATCTCATATTAGAAACCTCTATGTACTTTAGCTAAACTGTACTACTAAATTGTCCCCAATTCTGTCCTATCCTCTCTTGCCTCTGTGGATTGGTATAGCTGCATCTCCCACCCCCAACCGCCCCCCACCCCAGCAATGCTCACCCATACCCCTGCCCTGCCATGTCTAATATGTACTCCCTCAATTTTTCAAAATTCTTCTCTTCCTTTAAGACCCTGTTCAGGTGCTATGTCTTCCAGAGAGTCATATATAATCCCTTTCAAAGTAGGAGTAATCCTTCCTCCCTCCAACTTCTTTTGCCTCTCCATTTTACCTATCAATTTATCACGTTTTAAATTATATCACATATTTTTGTCTCAGTCTTATCCTGCTAATAGAGTGTTAACTCTTTCAAAATAGGGGCAGTGAAGTTTTTCATGTTTGTATTCCAAGCACAGTACATTAATACTGTGTGTTTTTTTGAAGTGGTGGTGGGTAAGATTTGTAACTTTATTCATATAGGGAACTTCCAGTGAAGAAAACCCATATGCCAATGCAGATCAAAATCTTTTCTGTAATGTTCCCAAGGTAACACAGTGAGGATGTGTCACAGATGGGACTTGACTCTAGGGTCAGTTCTCTATTTCCTGGGCCATGCCACCCTAGTACATAGTCAATACTTAATTGTTCAGCTTTCTTCTAAGTGAACAGATAGGAAATGGTTGCAGGTAAAAATTTGCCAAATTTACGGCTAACAAACTAAATTATTTAAAGTATCAAAATATTATTATTTATTAGTTATTTGACATTAAGGACTAAGGAGAGAGAAACTGAATAAAAAAGCATGTCATCTAAGTTGTGAGCCTGGGTACCTGAGAGGATGTCCTTCACAGTAATTGGAAAGCTAGCAAGAAGGGAAGACTTGGGGAGAAACATACTGAATTCAGTTTTGGACATGTTGAGATTAATATATCTAACAAAACCAAATCCATGAGATCTAATGTGTCTCTAAGTGAAATGGTATAGAAGGAGAAGAGGGCCCAGGACAAAGTCTTGGGGGGACATCTATGGTTAGAGGAATAGATCAAGGGAATGAGAATGATCAACCGTATAAAAGGCTGCAGACCAAGAAGGCCATTAAATTATACAATTTAGGGATCACTGGTACTTGTGGAAAGAGCAGTGATGATGAAGTCAGACTTTAGAGAATTCAGAAGAGACCGAGAGGAAGGAAGTGGAGACACCATTTACAGACAGCCTTCTTAAGGAACTTAGCCACTAAAGGGAAGAGAAATATAGCCCAATAGCTGGGGGGATAGCTAGATCAAATGAATGGTTTTCTTTTAAAAAAGAGGAAGACATGGACATGTTTGTGGGCAATAGGGAAGTAACTGGGAAAATAGACTGGGAAAGATTGAAGTTAAATAAAAGAGTGGGCATAATAGAGGGTCAATCTGTTAGAGAAGATAAATGGAAAGGATCATTCCATGTAGAGGGGTTTGCCTTGCTAATGAGAACAGTGACCTTTTCATTTGAGATAATATAGCTTTTTATTTCATGTTTTTATTGGTCATTTTGTAGTACAATAAGCCCCAAAGTATGTAAAAGAACTAAGGTTCCATTTTTATTCACACAGCAAGGGCCATTATCACCCGTGAAGTATAGTTATACCTAGTAAAGAATCAGACAATTTTTCTCATGGGGCTCATATACTACCTCACTAGGCAATTCCCAGAAACTATTGGCTGATATCCCCCAAGCCCCAATGGTTTTGAGCAATGACAGACCTAGTAGAATACATGTATACCCTTCAAAGTGATGGTTTTGTTTATATTATTCTGTTTATATTATTCCTTGGTTGTGCGAGTTATGACACAGTTGTTAAAAAATAAAAAAACTTCCTTGTTGCTTTATAACTACATCTTGTAAAACTATACAATAAACAGTCATATATCGGGATTTTTTTCTATTGTTTTTTCATGCAAGAGTGCCATTACTCCTATTCCTAGCCAGACACTCCCCTCCCCAACCTTACTAAAAACTATTCAGGAATGTTTCTTCCTTTTCTTCAAAAAATACTTGAGTGCCTGTATGTATTTACATTCTTAATTAGTGCACAATAAATGCGTATTAGATGAATGATCTAGTTATCAAAACCTGTATTTGAACAGCACATTAGTGGTTGTTGTCCGTTCTTGAAGAGAACCAAAATGACATCACTATGCTAGAGTTAAGTTTCAGTGTGTGCAACTGTGACTGATCAGACCAATATGGCCTCAGAATCATTTGTGCCCACAGGTTAGTCACAAATAGCCAATGTGAACATTTGGGGTAGATTCTCCAAATTTGTGCATCCTTGAAAGGACCTTAAGCTAAACTGCCAAGTATTCAAACTCTGCTTCAAAGGGCACAACTCTGTACAGCACATCATAGTATTCAAAAGGCTTTTACATATGTTACCTCATTCGAAGCTTACGAGAGCTCTGCAAGGTAGAGCAAGAATTATTATCCCTATTTTGCAGAGGAGAACTGCAGCTCAGAGACATTATGCCACTTACCTCAGGTCATATAACAAGAGTTTGATCTTGGAGTAGAACCCAATTGTCTCAATTCCAATCTTGCAATTTTCCCTAGTCATATCACCTCATGAGGTGGTTATGGATTTGTACTATTTACTTTATATCAGTGTAAACAAAGATCAATGGGCTGCTCAAGATTGCAAATGATTGTCCATTTAGGTTTTATTAATATGGTAGGGAGAACTGAGAGATCTTGAAGTTTCGCAGATTTCTTATTTTAGAGTCTCTGTTCTCAATTAGGATTGGGTTTGGAATCTTGAACAGTTCTTATGGAAATTAATCCTACTGAATTCTAGTCCTATTTGAAGTCTTTCTTGATCCTCCCCTAGGAGATGCTAGTGCTGCCCACTGATACTAATTTGTATTTACTTATATGTGTTTATATTTCCTCAGATAAAATGCAAACTATGAGAGGGCAGAGATATTTCAGTTTTGTCTTTATTTTACCAGTGGCTAGCACAATGTCTGATATAGAGCAAGTGCTTAATAAATGTTTGTTGATTTAATCATATCTACAGATATTGGGAACAAAGGTACCAAACCCAACAATACTTAAGATGATCATATACTTAGAAGACTGGACTTCCCTTTCTCTACTCAGGTGCTTTCCATTCATTTGTATTGTCTAAATACTGTGACTCTGGTGGTGCACTTTTGGTTATCATAATACTGAGGACATTTTTTATTTGCTTTCTCCTTAACTAGAGCTCTGTATCATTAGGCATTAATGGAATGTCCTGGGTAACAATTCTTATCAAGGAACACAGGTTCTGCTGTCTGTTTTCATCCATTAGCTTTAAAATTCAACAATACTTTCTGTGAACTTGCATACTGCTCTGTGAATTGTTTTCTACTAATTGGTCTGCAGGGATTGTACTGAGGTTTTGGTCATCTTTGTAGGCTTCCAATTTTATGCTTTTTTAAAAAAATGCAAGCTTTTGAAAAAATTAAATTTGCATTGCTATCTTTTGTTTTCTTGTAGCCTAAAATTTCTTCCTACATATTCTCCCATGTGCCTAGCCATTCCAAATTGCTACACTTTCTAAATGAGTATTGCATTAAAGTATGGAGACTGCACATACGACCACATATAAGTACATTGCCTCTGTATTTAATAGTTAGATGACAGATAGACATAGCCCATATATCAATCAATTAGATCATATCATCATATAACATTATATCAATCTTTCCTTTATCAATTTATCTATTAGATGCTTTGGCAATCTAAGTAGAGGTGGTATAATATAGTGGATGGAATATTTTTACTGGAGTCAAGAAGATGAAGATTAAAAACCTATCCTTTCTCACTTCATAACTCTGTGACCTTCGACAACTCATTGAACTTCTCTGTGCCTCAGGCAGCTTCCTAGTATTTGGACTTATTTCCTAAGTCATAGCCAGGTAGGGATGCCATTGGCAAGAAAGAGTCCCCATTCTGGTAGTTCACTCTGCAGATGAAATAATAGATCTTTTATGCATTTCATGTGGAGATGTTATGACTATATATAACTCTCTAGTCTTCGCTCATATAACTACTCATCTTTATGCTCTAGGTAAGCTTTCCTATTCAGTATATTCCTGTTACACCTTTCTGTTTCGACTAGCTCCTTCCTTCTCTTTTGCTACTGAATTACAGCCCATTTTTCAATGTCCAACCCAAATGCCAAGACATCTTCCCCGATTTCCTTGGAAAGTAATGAGCTTTTTCCTCACACTCACATAGCGGTTTGTTTTGTAACTCTTGAATGCATGCATGACATACTATTTTATCTACTCCATAGTTATTTATGCTTGTACCTTCCTAGAATACAAGCTGCATGAGGTCAGGGACTGACTTCTAAACTTTGCACCTTCCCTAACACCTAGCATAGCGCTATATATATACCAGGTGCTTAATAAATATATTCTTCAATGCCTGTATGAGGCCTTTCCTGATCTCCCCACTGGTGAGTGACTTCCCCTTCCCAAATTATCTTGTATTTGTTTTGTTTCTATGACACACACACACACATACACACACAACGCATTTTTTGTCTTGCTATTTCCAATGTCTAGCATAGTAGCAGGTGTTTAATGTTGTAGCAAAGTAGTATATGCTTAATTAATATAGAGGCAGCTAGATGGCACAGTAGAGTGCTGAACTCAGGAAGACCTGAGTTCAAATTTGGTCCCAGACACTTAGAAGCTGATAGATACTAGATAAGGCAAATTTCTGTCTCAGTGTCCTCATCTGTAAAATTATAATAATGCTAGAACCTCCATACCTGGATTGTTATAAGAATAAAATGAGGCAATATTTATAAAGCACTTTGCAAATCTTAAGGCAGTATATACATTTTAGCTATTTTTAGCTATTATTACTATTAATTCGTGGTAGATTGCTTGATGAGAAGATACATTTAAAAGTAGAACTATCTGCCACTTCTAACATTTCTTTTCTATTCATTTATGTTTGAAATAATATTAAAACACAAATTTATCAACCTATATTAATAAGAGGAGAGATGATAGTACAGGGACTGAACCAGGGATTTCATTGGTTTAGGGAACTTACAGAAGTGAGAACTCCCTCACCCAACGCTGATTGAAACCTTCTCTGCAATTTAAATTCTGAGGTTGTCTAATAAAAGGATTAGAGAGAAAAGTTTTATTAAACAATCTCTTAAAATAAAATCTCTTCTAATTCTTGGTGCATGGCATTGTATTGGAAGAAGATAAGAAACACCATCCTGTATTAGACAGCTGGTTTCTTCAGTCATTTATTTTGTGTTGATAGCTGCATCAAGGTCTGGCTTATAGGAAAACATAAAATTCATCCTTCTTCAACAGTTCAAAATGATATGCTCTCTTGCTTCAGTAGCCCCTCAAAGTTCTAGAACACTCAGAATATAACTATTCAATTAATTTTTGTTTCTTGTCAATAAGACCATGTCTTTCTTCTTCACTATCTATTTCCTCTTCAGATCCCTTGATCAGAACTCTATGTTTAAATCCTATTCGAACTTTTTATTAAAAGTCAGGAGTCTATTGTTTCTTACCTTCCAGCTCATCTCATATTCTTTACTCTGTTCACATCTTATACTGAATTGTAATTTTTTTCCTTTGCCTCTTCCAAAATGTACACAATAGTTGGTGCTTTTTATTACTCAGTTCTATATTTTCTTTTTTGAAATCCTCAAACAAAACCAGAATGCTTAGAAAAGGGTGATAGCAAACAAAGTATAGAATCACCAAGGCCTTGTCCTAACCTCCTCTTTGTGTCAGAGTTATAATGGTGTCACGCAGGCAGAACATAGCACTTTGATTAAGATAGAGTTCCTAGAGGACAAAGGGAAACTAGACAAGCAACTCAGGCTCCAAGATATTCAATGATACAGTGGGCCTATGAGGGTAGAAGGGTGGGTGGGAAGGAGAAGGGGAGAGAATCAAGAAGTCCTGCTGTTCATGTCCTTTCTCTTCTATTGTGGAACATGACGAAATAGACTAACCCTGCTAGTTTTGTAAGGCATAAGAAAGTTAAAAAAAAACCCAAACATATAAATCCCAGATGGCTATTTTCAGCTGTCAAATATTCACTTGGTCAAAGATTAATAAACAACATTTAAGTTATATTAAAATGAAATTTTTATGATAAACATTACACTATTTCACATAAAAAGCCCTAAACAAAGGGGAAAGCAGTAATTTAATATTTTCTCCTCTCTATGTGACTGGTTATTAAATTTAAAAATGCTTTAGTCCCTGCAGGACAGAAAAAAAAACAAAACCAACACCAAAAAACTACATTTCCCTTGCCCTCCCCTAAGTGATAGTAAAATAGAGTAGGAAATATATTCCCACTGTCATCATTTGTTAATTATGTTTTTATATAGTGAGATGTACCTGCATTTTTATATGTACCTTGAAGATAGTACAGATTGAATTTTTTTCCCCATACAAGATAGCTCAATTTTCAGTGTGTCTTCATACTAAAATTGATTAAGATCCTTTTGTTCTAAGATCACCTGACTTTTCTTCCCTGATTGCCATCCAGAAGCAATTTCATTTCAATTAAATGGGAACCTTTTGAAAATCAGGTCTGTTAAAGTCAAAATACTGCAAGGTTTTTTGACATTGATTGGAATGCTAAGCTGTAACTTTCTTGGGGGAGTGGTAGCTTTTATATTCATTCTTCATTTCCTTCCTATAACCTAGAACAGTAAAGATAACAGGAAATAAATATCTGTTGAATGAATGAATGCTAGGACTTTAACCACTGGTGCCAATATTTTAATTTTGGATTCCAAGCTGCCCAGCAAAACATTAAGAAATTTTCTCTTTCCTTTTATTCATTCAATTCAGTTTAATCCAAGAGGAATTTCTTAAACATTTCCTATGGGCTAGGTGGAGCAGTGGATAGAGAGCTGGGCTTGGACTCAAGAAGACCAGAGTTGAAATTTGCCTCAGACACATACGAGCTGTGTGACCCTGGCCCTCTCACTTAGCCTTGTTCACCTCAGTTCCTAATATGTAAAATGAACTGGAGAAGGAAATAACAAATCACTCTAGTATCTTTGCCAAGAAAATCTCAAATGGGGCAGCTAGGTCACACAGTGAGTAGATTACGGGCCTTGGAGTCAGGAGGACCTGAGTTCAAATCTGGCCTCGGACACTTGACACACTTACTAGTAGTGTGACCTTGAGCAAGTCAGTTAACCCCAACTGCCCTGCCTTCCCCCCTCCAAAAAAAAACCAAGAAAATCCCAAATGGTGTCACAAAAAATTGGTCATGACTGAAAGGACTCACCAGCAATGAGCTATACATTGTGTTGGGTGTTGGAGTACAAAGAGAAAAATAAGAATAGTCCCATCCTTTATAAAATTTCAGTTTTATTGGTGGGAAAGTGTAACCAGAATGGCCTTTGTTTTCTTTGGGTGGCTCAGTTTACCTCATTGGGCCTTGCTGGGTCTGCTGCTCCTCTTCCGGGACAGGAAGCCCAGAAACGCATGCCTGGAAGCAGAGAACTTCCTGTGTGATGAGTCATGGGGCTGGCTGAGCCTCCCCTCAGCCAGTGTTAACTCCAGAGCCATGCCCTATTGGGTATTAACCTAGTCTATGCTAGGGGGAGGGGCCAACTCAAGAACCAATCGGCCCTGGTCATTCAGGCAGCGCTTGATGATGTCAAAAACTCTATAAGAGGGGAAGAGGACAGCTTGAAGATCTCTCTTTCCTTTTCCAGTTGGCGCAGTAGCAGTGGCAAGTGTGACTCTGGGCCAGCCCTTGCTCTCGGGCTGGGCCCAGATGTTGGTAACTATAAATTGTATTGGGTCTGTCTGTTGATATTTGTAATTTGTTTGTATTTTGCTTTGAAGTTCGGGATGCTGGTTCATTTCCCCTGAACTAAATGAATGTTCTGAACCTCAGGGTGCTGGCTTTTTCCCCTGAAGTAAGTGAATGAATCTGTATTTGGTCTGTCTCTTGATGCTTTCCTGTATGCTCCCCTGAACTAACTGAATGCTGGCATTTTTTCCCCTGAACTAAATGAATGTTGTCTGTATGCTAACTGAATGCTGGATTAAAGTAAGCTGGTCAACCCCTTCACCATGCTTTCCTTGTTTAAGCAGATAAAAAGAACCTATGCTTTCCCAGTGTGCCAGCAGCCTCCTGGGTGCTGGCTGTGGGGGGATCTTATGCCCCCGCAGAAGCTGCTAGCTAGATTGTTAAAACAGAAAGCAATATGCAAAAAATGCAAAAAATATAAACAAAGTAGATACAAAATAAATTTTTCTGGGGAGGGGGAAGGAAGGGAGACTAAATAATCTAGTCTGCAAAAAACAGGCCATCTCCTGCCATGCCAAAACCCTTGGAATGAAGGGGCTGATTTGCCATATTTAGATCTACTCAGCATATCTGCGCAGTACTAGCTAAATTTATTTAGACACAGAATTTACACATTGGAACTATAGTATCATATTTGCATAAATGATTTCTATGTCTTTTGAGCTTTCAATAATTTTATAAGTAATCTTATCCATATTCTAGCAGCAGTTTATCTAGGCTTTTGAAATAATCAGGTTACAAGAAAGACTCAATTTTAGTAAGCTATACAAATTTATTTTAAGCACCAAAGCTGTGCACTGAATACTTGGCTGAATACTGAAAAGCATTGACTTTGCTTATAGTTTTGCAACAGGGCATTTGAAATCACATGACTTTTTTCATGTGGACATTTGAACTCATCTTGATTATACCTGCAATATTTATGAGGTTCTAAGAAGCGAGAATGCAATATCAGCAGTTTTTAAAAAGCATGGTTTTGTCTTACCGAGGAGAAAATTGCAGAGGTAAATAATCATGAATCCTGTGACTTGGGCTTGTCTACAAGTCTGGATGTCTTTTGCAACTTTTTGCAGAAAATAAGCTTGCATTTAATCAAGAAGAAATTGGTTGCTCTCTCACTCAGGTGCAAAGTTAAGGCCATTATAGTGAAATAGAAAATGCAGGGTTTTTTTTTTGGCATGAAGCCATTTCTAGGTAAAGTATGGCTATATCCATTGTAACTTAATTTATCTTTCAAGATCCATTTACCCCAGTGAAATATAGTTACTTGAAACTTTCTGTACCTTGATATCACCTAGCACTAGCAGTAAGCAAGCACTTCACACATACTTGATTCTCTATAAAACATTTACTATTAATGATGATGGTAATCCATATTTTTCCAGAAAGAATTCTCTATTTACTCTTTGTAATGTACAATTTTGTATTTTTTTCTCTCTATAGAAAAAACTACATTGCCGAAGAATAGTTCAGGAGAAGTCATTGTGAATTAATGAAACATCCAAATCACAGAGTGATTGTAAAGAAATGTAATTGTGTCATCTCTAAGCTACTCCCCAAGACTATCATATGGTGTTACCATCCTAAATGTGTTACCTGTTCTTACTACCTCTTCTGAATCTCACTCCTATGAAGAACTATATTCCTTTTCAGGATTATTCTAATCTCTATATGCTACCTTCCTATCTTGTGCCCTCCATATGTACTGCTACCCTCTCCCCCTGCCCCCCTCCCCAGACTAAACAAACATTCCTTCATCTTTGAACTTTTCTTCTATTTCCTGGTGGAACAGAAACTTGGCCTTTCCTTATGTGCATATAACCCTGAGGGTCTTGCCCTCCCAGTTTGATTTTCTTTTTTTTTAGTAAAGGGGCCATCCCTTGACTCACTTCTTAGAGGCCTATTCAATGAATGGGTGTTGCCTCCCTCAAAATAAGAACCTGAAAAGACCTTAGCTTAAAGGGGCCAAGGTCTCCCATTGCATCCTGGGCAATCTCCTGTCCTCCTGATCCATATCTGGCCATGGGACCCAGATAGCTCTGGAGGAGAAAATGAGGCTTTGTTATCAATTGAGTGACTTCAAGTCACTCTCCCTCCTTTCCTGATTTTTACTATCTCAGATTATGTCTCAACTCTTTCCCCAACCATCATGCTCAGAGACTTCAGTATTCATATTTCTAACTTTTCTTACATACGTGTCTCACAAGTCCTCAGTCTGCTCAACTACTACAAGTTGGACACCAACCAGGAACTTCCACCTTCCAAATATCAATCTCTGTCATAACCTCACATCCTTGAACTGTTCTTCACTGAATAGACCTCTTTAAGAAATAGGTGAAGGGATGGCCTGTTTAATAAAAAGAAAATTAAAGTGGGAGGGGAAAACCCTCAGGATTATATGCCCTTATAGAAAGACTAAGTTTCTGTCCTACCAAGAAATAGAAGAAAAGTTCAAGGATGAAGGAATGTTTGTTTAGGGGTGCCCACTATATTCATCTATCCATCCATCCATCATCTCACTGTGACTGTTAGTCCCTCTAACTTGCCCTATATTCCTGCTTTACTTGCTTCTTTAATCCCATAATTAGTTACTTCAGTGATTCAGTCACCATCACTCTATGGCCTTTTGCCATTCCCTGATTGTATGCAATTCTGAGCAAGTATTATCATCTTTTATTTACTACCCTTATGTATGTTATGTAATATCATTTAGGCCTTTACTTTGCCTAGTCAGATAAATTCTGGAATATTGTGTTTATTTGTGAGTGCCACAAATGAAAAAGTGTTACAAACTTTAAATATAAATATAAAATATAGTAGTATGTAATAAACATATACAATAATGGAGAAAATTATTATCTAAACTCCCTAGTTTTTACCAAAGCAGAACAAAAAAAAAATAAAAACCAAGCAAATGAGATAGCTTGGTTTTGTGTCCTTTTTCAGACTTATCTGAAATTTTGTTATATTTGATCATTTTCCATCACTTTTCCTTTTTCTTTTGTTTGTGTGTATGTGTGTGCATGTGTGTATATGGGTGAGAGTGCTTGTGTGTATGCTTGCATTAATGTTTGGGTTCTGTTGATTTGATCCTTTTTCTTTCCATATGTGTTTTTATAGACTTCTCTGTATGCTTCATAATTAACATTTTTATGACAACATACTATATGAATTACAATACTAGAATTTAGTTTAGTCACTCATTATGAAATTGTTGGACACTTTTTCATTTCTTTTTTTTTTAGGTTTTTTTAATTAGATTTTTTATTTTTAGTTTATAACACTCAGTTCCACAAGTTTTGGAGTTCCAAATTTTCTTCCCCTCCCTCCCCTCCCCTCCCCAAGATGGTATGGAATCTGATATATATATATTCTACATATACCTTCACATTAAACTTATTTACACAATAATCAAGTTGTAAAGAAGAATTATGACCAATGGAATGAATCATTTCTTTTCTTTTCAAAAAGAAGTATTACAAATAGAATAGTTATAATTATTTTTATGCAGATGGGTCTTGAAATATTGCTCTGAAAAAAGGGGTGGAAGAGGAATATATTGGGAGGAGAAAGGAAGAGATACAATGGGGTAAATTATCTCACATAAAAGTGGCAAGAAAAAGCTGTTATAATGGAAGGGAAGAGGGGGTAGGTGAGAGGGAATGAGTAAGCCTTACTCTTATTGGATTTGGCTTAAGGAGGGAATAACATACAAACTCAATTGGGTATCTACAATACAGGAAAGTAGAGGGGAAGGGGATAAGGTGGGGGGAGATGATAGAAGGGAGGGCAGATTGGGGGAGGAGGTAGTCAAAAGCAAAAACTTTTGAAAAGCGACAGGGTCAAGGGAGAAAAGTGAATAAAGGGGGACAGGATAGGATGGGGGGAAACAGTTTTTCACATGACTATTACAGAAGTGTTTTGCATAACAACACATGTATAATCTATACTGAATTGCTTGCCTTCTCAAGGAGAGTGGGTGGGAGGGAAAAAGGGAGAGAATTTGTAACTGAAAGTTCTAAAAACAAATGTTTAAAAATTGTTTTTACATGTAACTGGAAAATAAGATACACAGGTAATGGGGTATAGAAACCTATCTGGCCCTACAAGAAAGTAAGGGGGAAGGGGATAAGGAGGGAGGGTAGAAGGGAGGGTAAATTGGGGAAAAGGGTAATCAGAATACATGCCTTCTTGGGGTGGGGGGGAGAGGATAGAGATGGGGAAAAAATTTGTAACTCAAAATCTTGTGGAAACAAATGCTGAAAAGTAAAATAGATTTTAAAAAATGCAAAAAAAAAATGTGATTTTGGGCTGCGTTAAGATGGCCATACTTCTAGGAATGGGAGTGGTGGTGACAGTGTTGAAAATTCTACTGTACTCTGCCTCTGTCAAGTAATATTAGGAGTACCATATTCACTATTGTTTAAGAAGAACATTGATAAGGTAGAGAGTGTCCAGGGGACATTAGGACAGTGAATGGTCTTGAGTCAATGTGATATGAGAATCAGTTGAAGGAAATTGAAGGAACTGTGTATGTTTAGCCTGGAGAAGAAAAGACTAATGGGGTACATATTAAGTTATATTAGGAAATGTTTAATAACTGACACTCCAGAAAAAAATATACACATGACATACTTTTAATCTGCATTATTAACATTTTCTTCATCACTCTATTATATGTCGACGACAACAAAATCAATAAATCCAGCCCTGATTTGTAGTGTTTGCTGATCGCTGATGTGTAAATCCTCATACTGAAAATTTTTAAATCTCCTCTCCATAATTGGAGCTAGCTCTAGAACAGCCTTGCTACATAATAACTATATTCATGTTTTTGAAAGATTACTATGTACAGGAGGGATTTGCCCCTGGAAGGCAGAACAAGGAATAATGAGTGGAACCTGTAAGGAGGCCAATTTAGGCCCCACATCAAGAGAAACTTCCTCACAATTAGGGATTTCCAAAAGTGAAATGTGCCTTCTCAAATGGAAGTGGGCACCACTTTCCTGCAAATAGAAACTACACAGTTTTTTTAAAAAATTACATTTATTTTTTTTTTAATTTATAGAATAAAACAAACATTTTCATAAAAGAATATAATAAAAAAAGCACATGAACCTGCAAAACTTTTATGTCCAATTTGCTATTCCTTTTAAATATATGGATATTCTTTTAGAGTATGGATTGAACTATAACCTGAAGTCCCTTTCAACTCTCATTTGAAGTGATCTGGTGACTCCTTTGGCTGCTCTGAGTGCTTTTGGTGATTTAGCAGGAGAAGAATTTTTAGGTTTTGCCATATGTGGATCAGGTCAGGGAACTAGAGATGTTTAGCATATAGAAAAGCAGCCTTAAGTAGGACATGGTAATGTCTTCAAGTACATGAAAGATTCACAAGGGTCAGAGCCCAGGTTTATTTTGCTTCTTCTTAAAGAGCAGTTAGGAACAATGTTTTAGATATTTAGGGTACTTTAGAGGGAGATTTAGACAATACAAGGTAAAACGTCCCAACAATTTGAGTGATCCAAAGGTGATGTGCTACCATAGGATGGTAGGGAGTTCTCCTCTTAGGAGGTCTCTATGAGAAAGTCTGATGGTCACTTGTTGAAGATGTTAGGGGAAGGGTGGTTCCTTAATTCTCTAGAAACTCAGAGGGAAAGAGAATCTGCAATTAGTCCCAAATTGACTCCTCCTACTAACTCCCCTATTTCTATGGATGTCTGATGTGAATACCATTGATTCAGGCTCCTATTCTTGGAACCTTTGGGCTATCTTTAACTCTGTATTCAATCAGGTTCTTCAGCTAATTGAACAAGTATTCTGATCTCTGCATCTCTGGTTGTTTACCTTCTCCAATCCATTTTTCTCATTGTTGACAAAGTAAACTTCCTTATCTGGTTATATCATTACTTTAATCCAATCTTTTTATTGACTCCCAATTTCCTAACAAAAAAAAGAGACAAACTTCAGAATTTTCAAGCTTCCTCAAAAAGTTTTAGAAAACTCTTGGTCTATTTACTATTCCAACTTAATATTTCTTTGTTTATGATGTACTCTGGGGTGGGGGAACAGGATACTTACTGTTCCTTATACATAACCAGTGCTTTGCTTATGCTACACATTTTCTGATAAAATTTTCTATGCCTAGAATATCTCTCTCTCCCCAACTCCATCTAAATTCTAGGGCTAGCTTAAATACTACTCTCTCCATGAGGTTTTCCCTACCTTCCCTTTAAGAAATGATTTTCTCTCTCTATTTCTCTCCCTCCCTCCTTTCCTTCCTTCCTTTCTTCCTCTTCTAACAACATTTTATATTTTTATTATGCTCTGATGAAATTATATTCTCCTTTATAATTTTTCCCCTAATATTTATGTCTGGATTATACTCTACCTTGTCCATAAAGTCCATAAGGGGAAAGCTATTTTCACTTTTTGTTTGTACCCCCAGTGCATAACATGCATAGTGCTTTGAGTAAAGGAGGCATTTTAGTAAATGGTTGCTAAGTAAATAGCACAGTAATATGAACTAATGGCTAGCATAAATTTCTCCAGGTAGAGATTCTGCCTAACCTGCTTAATAAATGAGAATCACTTGTAGTGCACACCTTATGTGAAACTGATATCAATAAAGTATTTTTACAGTGTTTTAAGTCCTAAAGAGGACTGTACTTTATAGTGCAAAGTGAAACTTCTACCTAGTCCAAATTATTATGAATTATAAATCATTATGTTCTTAACAATGTCTTTGTACACTTATGCAATGTTTCTGTTATAATATATTAAAGAATAGTCTCTTCGTATTCTATCTAGCACATTTCTTTTTATAAACCACTTTTTTTACTGTTATCTTTAGTAAATTTTGAAAAATCAAGAATTCAGATATCATCTTTAATAGTTTCGTTTAAATATAGATATCAATATAGATATACACACAAATATATATGTGTGTGTATATATATATATATACATATATATATATATACACACATATAAAAATCTTCACAATGATATAAGCTTACCCACTTTGAATATTATGTTATAATGAGCATTGAAAGACAATAAAAAAGAATAACTGAAAATATTACAGGTTCCTTGTCAAGTGATTTAATGTTACCATGGGAACATAAGAGCTGCCCTACAGTTTTCAAGCTTGATTGTCTGAAATGCCTTTAGGGGAGACATTAGCTTGGCCATTTTGTTCTCCTATGCCACTGCTAGGCTATTTACAATTTTACAAAAATAGTCATTACTTAATCAATTTTTGGACTCTCTTAATGACTATCATATAGAGGGGGAAAAACAACATGGATATGAAGGTTATGTAATAAAAATCTATATTTTAAATGTTTACATTTTAAGGATGTCACAGATATATTATAAATATGTATTATATATGAGACAAATAGCACCTAAAATATACCTACATACCTTACTTCTAGAGTTTAAAGGATTTTTGAGGCTTTTGAGATCAACAAAATCATGGATATCCTATAGATTTAACAATAATAGATGCAGCTTGATATATGAAAAAGAAACTGAATTTGTGTTTAAAGAAATTGGATTCAAATCCCAGCTCCATTAATTAGTACATATGTGACTTTGATTAAATAGCTTCATCTACCTCTGTCTCTGTTTTCTCATTATGAGAGTTATATAGTGGAAAGAATACTGCAAATTCAGGAGTACCTGAATTTGAGTCATATCTTTGATGCTAACTGTGAAATCATGGGCAAATTATTTAGACTTTTCAAGACTCAGTTTCCATCTATGAAATGGGGATAATGCTACTTGCAATACCTACCTTATGGAGTGGCTATGGGGAAAGTGCTTCATAAATCTTAAAGTGCTATGTAAATGTGATATATGGAGTCCTGGTAAGAGGGCTGAGGGAGAGATCCTATTAAGATAAAGCTCCCATTCATCATTTGGGAAATTGGGCAAAGAAAAAGTCCTACCAAATTCTTTTTATGACACAAATATGGTACTAAGGTACTAATAACTAAACCAGGAAGAGTAAAAACAAAGAAAATTATAGACCAATTTCCCTAATGAATATCGATGCAAAAATTTTAAATAAAATATTCGCAAAAAGATTACAGCAACTTATTATGAGAATAATACACTATGACCAGGTAGGATATATTCCAGGAATGCAAGGTGGGTTCAATATTAGGAAAACTATCAGCATAATTGATCATATAAACAACAAAACTAGAAGAAACCATATAATCATCTCAATTGATGAAGAAAAAAGCTTTTGACAAAGTACAACACCCATTCCTATTAAAAACACTAGAAACCATAGGAATAAATGGAGTCCTCCTTAAAATCATTAGCAGCATCTACCTACAACCATCATGTAGGGCAAGATAGATTTCTATGTCCCATTCCCTATATATCTTATTTCTCAGCATGCAAAAGCAACTTTTTCTTTTGAGCATCTGGTTTTAAAACTTTGAGTTTCAAATTCTCTCCCTTCTTTCTTTCCCACCTACAGTCCCTAAGAAGGCAAGCAATTCCACATAGGCCACACAGGTATCATTATGAAAAACACTTCCACGATAATCATGTTGTGAAAGACTAACTATATTTCCCTCCATCCTATCCTGACTCCCTTTATTCAATTTTCTCCCTTGACCTTTTCCCTTTTCAAAAGTGTTTGCTTCTGATTACCTCCTCCCCCATCTGCTTTCCCTTCTATCATTATCCCTCCTTTTTTTCCCCTTCCCCCTACTTTCCCGTGGGTTAAGATACCTAATTGAGTGTGTATGTTAATCCCTCAAGTCAAATCAACGAGAGCAAGATTCACTCATTCACCCTCAACTTCCCCCTCTTCCTTTCCAATGAACTGCTTTTCTTGCCACTTTTATGTGAGATAATTACTCCATTCTATCTCTCCCTTTCTCCCTCTCTCAATATATTCCTCTCTCATCCCTTAATTTTATTTTATTTTAGATATCATCCATTCATATTGAACTCACCCTGTGCCCTCTGATATATATATATATATATATATATATATATATATATATATATATATATATATGTATATGTATAGGTATATTCCCTTCAACTACCCCAATACTGAGAAAGGTCTCATGAATTACACACATTATCTTTCCAATGAGGAATGTAAACAAAACAGTTCAGCTTTAGTAAGCCTCTTATGGTTTCTCTCTCTTTTTTACCTTTTCATGCTTCTCTTGATTCTTGTGTTTGAAAGTCAAATTTTCTATTCAGCTCTGGTCTTTTCACTGAGAAAGCTTCAAAGTCCTCTATTTTGTTGAAAATCCATATTTTGCCTTGGAGCATTATACTCAGTTTTGCTGAGTAGGTGATTCTTGATTTCAATCCTAGCTCCCTTGGCCTCCAGAATATCACATTCCAAGCCCTTCAATCCCTTAATGTAGAAGCTGCTAGATCTTGTGTTATCCTGATTGTGTTTCCACAACACTCAAATTGTTTCTTTCTGGCTGCTTGTAGTATTTTCTCATTGATCTGGGAGCTCTGGCATTTGGCAACAATGTTCCTAGGAGTTTTCTTTTTGGGATCTTTTTCAGGAGGCTATCAGTGGATTCTTTCAATTTCTATTTTGCCCCGTGGCTCTAGAATATCAGGGCAGTTCTACTTGATAATTTCTTGGAAGATGATATCTAGGCTCTTTCTTTGATTGTGGCTTTCAGGTAGTCCAATAATTTTTAAATTATCTCTCCAGGTCAGTGGTTTTTCCAATGAGATATTTCACAGTCTTCAATTTTTTTTTATTCCTTTGGTTCTGTTTTATAATATCTTGATTTCTCACAAAGTCACTAGTTTCTATTTGCTGCAATCTAATTTTTAAGGTAGTATTTTCTTCAGTGGTCTTTTGGCCCTCCTTTTCCATTTGGCTAATTCTGCCTTTCAAGGCATTCTTGTCCTCATTAGCTTTTTGGAGCTCTTTTGCCATTTGAGTTGGTCTATTTTTTAAGGTGTTATTTCCTTCAGTATTTTTTTGGGTCTCCTTTAGCAAGTCATTGATTTGTTTTTCATGGTTTTCCTGCATCACTTTCCTTTCTCTTCCCAATTTTTCCTCTACTTCTCTAACTTGGTTTTCCAAATCCTTTTTGAGCTCCTCCATGGCCTGAGACCAGTTTATGCTTTTCTTGGAGGCTTTTGATGTAGACTCTTTGACTTTGTTGATTTCGTCTGGCTGCACGTTTTGGTCTTCTTTTTCACCAAAGAAAGATTCCAAAGTCTGAGTCTGTTTTCACTGCCTGGCCATGTTCCCAGCCAAATACTTGATCCTTGAGTTTTTTGTCAGGGTATGACTGCTTGTAGAGTATAGAGTACTTTGTCCCAAGCTTGAGGGGCTGTGCTGTTGTTTTCTGAGCTATTTCTACACAGCAAGCTCTGCTGAACCAGCACTCCTCCTTCCCCAAGACCTGCCAACTCGGACTTTGGCTCAGATCTGAGCAGGCTCTGCACTCCTGCTTGGATCTGCCACGTAATTCCTCCCTTCAGCTGGGACTGGGCCCGGAAGCAACTGCAGCTGTAGTTCTGTAGCTGTACCACCTCTGCTGCCCTGGGGGTGGTGGCCAAATGGTGCACTGCTTTCACTCTGTCCCCGCACTAAGCTTCTCTGTTGTCTTTGGTGTTTGTGGGTTGAGAAGTCTGGTAACTGCCTCAGCTCACTAATTCAGGGTGCTAGGGCCTGTTCTGCCTGGCTCCCAGTCTGGTTGGTCCAGGTGCAGCCCATGCTGGGCTCTGCTCTACTCCGTTCCCAGCTCCATGTAACAGACCTTACCCTGTGACTATCCAGGCTGTCCTGGGCTGAAGCTCTGCTTCCCTTTGCTATTTTGTGGCTTCTGTGGTTCTAGAATTTGTTCAGAGCCATTTTTCATAGGTGTTTGGAGGGTCCTGGGGGAGAGCTTTAAGCCAGTCCCAGCTTTCCAGCCACCATCTTGGCTCCGCTTGGGTTAGTCTAATTTTTAATGTGTTATCTTCTTCAGTATTTTTTTGGGTCTCCTTTAGTAAGTCATTGACTTGCTTTTCATGTTTTTTTTTGCATCTCTCTCATTTCTCTTCCCAATTTTTCCTCTACTTCTCTTAGTTGCTCTTCCAAATCCTTTTTGAGCTCTTCCATGGCCTGAGACCAATTCATATTTTTCTTGGAGGCTTTTGATTTAGGCTCTTTGACTTTGTTGACTTCTTCTGGCTGTATGTTTTGATGTTTTTTGTCACCAAATAAATTCTAGTGTCTGAGTCTGAATCTGAGTCTGCATCCTTTTTTTCATGGCTTGGCCATGTTTCCAGCCAACTACTTGACCTTTGAGCTTTTTGTCAAGGTATGACTGCTTGTAGAGTAGACAGTGTTTTGTCCCAAGATTTAGGGGCTGTGCTGCTGTTTTCAGGGCTATTTCTACTCCACTGTCATGTCAAGCTCTGCCACAGCAGTGCTCTTCCTTCCCCAAGAACTACCAACCAGGATTGTGACCCAGATCCAAGCAGGGCATAGCAAGCCCTGTACCACCACTCTGGTCTGCCGCTGGATTCCTCCCACCATGTGAGTCAGAGACTACGGAAGCAGATGATGCTGTAGCTCTGGAACAGTTGCAGGAAGTTCCTGCTACTGCTGTCACCCCCACACACCACCTACACCACCCCAAGGGCTGGGGCCAGATTGCTTTCTAACCAGATCTAGCAGTTTTCCCACTAACCTGCTCTGTAGTCTTTGGCATTTGTGGGTTGAGAAGTCTGGTAACTGCCACAGCTCAATGACTCATGGCCCTAAGGCCTGCTCCAGGCTGACTCCCAGTCTGGTCTTTCCCAGCACAGCCCATGCTGGGCTGCGCTCTGCTTCCAGCACTATGTGATAGACCCTTCCCAGTGACCATCCAAGCTGTCCTGGGCTGGAGACCCACTTCCCTCTGCTGTTTCATGGGTTCTGCCGCTCTAGAATTTGTTCAGTCATTTTTTTACAGGTGTTTGGAGGGATTTGGGGGAGAGCTTAAGGAGGGCCCTGATTTCCAGCCACCATCCTGGCACCACCCCCCCAAATGACAATTTTACCTAAATTAATTTACTCAGCGCCATACCGATCAAACTACCAAAAATTATTTTATAAACCTAGATATACTAATAAAAAAAATTTATCTGGGAGAACAAGAGATCCAGAGTATCAAGGGAATTAATGAAAAGAAATTCTAGGGAAGGTGGCCTAGCCATACCACATCTTAAACTGTATTATAAAGCAGCCATCATGAAAACTACTTGGTGCTGGCTAAGAAATAGAGGGGTGGATCAGTGGAATAGGTTAGGTACACAAGACACAGTAGTCAGTGACTATAGCAATCTGCTCTTTGATAAAACCAAAAAGTCCAGCTTCTGGGTTAAGAACTCACTATTTCACAAAAACTGCTGGGAAAACTGGAAAATGGTATGGCAGAAACTGGGCATAGACCAATATCTTACACTGTATACCAAAAAAAAGTCAAAATGGATTCAAAATTTAGATGTAAAGGCTGATGGTATAAGGAATTTTGGAGAGCAAGGAATAGATTACCTGTCAGATTTATGGGAAAGGGAAGAATTTATGACCAAAAAGGAGATAGAGAGCATTACCAAATACAAAATGGATATTTTGATCATGTTAAATTGAAAAGTTTTTGTACAAACAAAGCCAATGCAACAAACATTAGGAGGGAAGCAGAAAATTGGGAGAAAATCTTTACAACTAATGTCTCTGATAAAGGCCTCATGTCTAAAATATACAGGGAACTGAGCCAAATTTATAGGAATATGAGTCATTCCCCAATTGAGAAATGGTCAAAGGATATGAACAGGCAGTTTTTAGAGGAAGAAATTAAATATATCTATAGTCATATGAAAAATGTTCTAAATCTCTATTGATTAGAGAAATGCAAAGCAAAACAATTCATAATGAGGACATCTCTCCTGTCAGATTGGCTATCATGACAAAACAGGAAAATCATAAATGCTGGAGAAGATGTTGGAAAATTGGAACACTGTTACATTGTTGGTGGGGTGTTAACTGATCCAGCCATTATGGAGATCAATTTGGAATTATGCCCAAAGGGCTATAAAAATGTGCATACCCTTTGCCCCAGAAATATGACTTCTAGGGCTGTATTCCAAAGGGGTCATACGAGTGGGAAATGGACTAGTATGTACAAAAATATTTATAGCAGCTCTTTTTGTGGTGGTAAAGAATTGGAAATCGAGGGGATGCCCATCATTTGGGAAATGACTAAATAAGTTGTGCCATATGAATATCATGGAATACTATTGTGTTATAAGAAATGAGGAGCAGATGGTCTTCACAAGAATTTTGTGATCTGATGCTGCATGAAGGGAGCAGAAACCGGAGAACATTATACACTATTACAGATGCACGGTATCTGTGATGACTAACTTTGATAGACTTGGCTCTTTTCAGCAATACAAGGTTCTAAGACAGTCTCATGATGGAAAAAGCTATCCACACCCAGGGAAATAATTGTGGAGTCTGAATGCAAAGATATATGTAGAACCTCTATTGGATTACATGCCATCTTGGGGGAGGTGGGTAGGAGTAGGAGAGGGAGGAGGAGAAAATTTGGAACTCAAAAACTTGTGGAACTAAACTAAACTAAAAATAAACTAAACTAATAATAAACTAAATATATAAATAAATAACTAAATAAATAAATAAATAACTAAATAAATAAATAAATAAATAAATGAACTAAAAATAAAAAATAAATTTTAAAAAAGTGAAAAAGGGCAAGAAATATGCCAAAAATAGCATCAAAAAGAGAGAGAGAAAAAATGGAAAAAAAGCCTCAGAAATTAAATTCCAGAAGGGGAAGGGAAACCTATCTGAGAAACACAAGAAATGATCAAGCAAAAATTCATTAAGTTAAAACCTATTTTTAACAGAATTAAGCACAAAAGAGTTCCTAATACAATAAAAAAATGCTTTATGGTAAAAGAATGCTAAGATGAAGAAGTGGAAAAATTCTGCAAAAACCCCAATAGATTAAACAAGATTATAACAATCAAAGCAATTCCCAGCATGATTGTAAATCTTAAAAAAATTAAAAAGAAACAAAAATGAGGAAAACAGATTTTAAAGAAAAAAGATTAAAAATAGAATCAGTGATTTGAAGCTGAAGTTGGAACTATTAAAGGAGCAGACCCACTAAAAATGGAGTGAAACTTGATTAACCGGTAAGAGATGCAAATAAATGTTATAGGTTGATTAAATTTTTTTCACTAAGTCAAATTAATTGTAGTGAGGGGTCTACATACCAAAGCAATTGACCCTGAGGACAAAGCCTAGCTTATTTATCTGAGAATAGTTGGCCTTAGGAAGATTATCAGCCATTAAGTCTGAATGCATTATAGAAAACCACATAACAAAACTCGCCAGAAATATTAGAGCTAGGCTATAAAATTCAAGTCAATGAGATAAGTATGCAAAATGCCTTCCAAACCTTAAAAATTTCAGTTTGTCATTGTTATAGTACATCTCATGTATATTATTGTTATTATTATTAACTGATACCACAGTACATCAGCATAGAAGAAACTCAGATTAAATTCAGACATACATTTTCACATGTAGTTATAGAGCCCCTCTATTAATGCAGCAATATTGCAAATGGTTAGGAGAAGATTGTTCAATTTTCAAAGAATACCAGTCTGACCTTCCTGAGTCAATGATGAGAATCATGAATGATGAGAAATTAAATTATTAATTATATACTGAAAAGAAGGAAATACCTTTTGTCCAAATATAACCATAGAAAGTTTAAATAGATTATTAACAAAATTAATGACTTCCAGATTTTCTTTCTGAGAAAACAAGAATCAAGCTGAGTTTTTAGAATGCAAAAAGCAGCAGGCAAAAAAAATTTAAGAAAAATAAATGAGTAAAAATAGCTTGGAAGATCCAGAATTTACAAACTTCAAGAGGGGGATAAGGATATTGTTTTTGGAAGTTCTATTTGTCTATAAGCCACTGAGGGATCAAAGGGAGATTAACTATGGATATATGCTGATTAAAAAAAAAAGAAAAAGGAGAAGAGAGGAAAAATCAGTACCTCAATACTTGAAATCATCATTCATAAATATCATTCAGGAAAAAAAATAATTGAGTGTAAAAGGGATGGAGGCTTATGAGCCAAGCTTTTATATGGGCCATACAAAGGAATAATTTTTAAAATGATTACATACACACAGAGATATAGATATATGGCATGTAATTGGGACAAAGACTGTCTAAATCAGAGGACAAAATCAGGGAAGCAATTGCCCCATGTAAAATTAAAAGCAACAACTTAGGGTTTTATATAGAAAAGATAAGATCCATTGATTTAGATTCCAGACTTAGAGGGGAAGAGAAATGGTGCTTTTAGTGCAAAGGTTATTTCAAACACAATAAGATAAAATATTTTAATTAAAAATGGATAGTGTGACAGTACTGGATAAAAAGAAAAAAAAAACAAATTCACCATTACATCCTTGAATGCCAGTGGTTTTAAGTTTTCCTAGTAAACAGAATAGCATAATAGAAAACATTAGAAAACAAAAATTATTAACTTGGTCCAGAAAAAAAATATATATATATATATATATATATATACATACATATATATATATACACACACACACATATATGTATATATGTATGTTCAGAGAGAGTTAAAAGACAGTATAAATTAAAATTTATTATAGCTAAGTTAAAAAAAGGAAAGAGAAATAGCAACCATGGTTTTTAAAAAGGTGATAGTAAAGATATATAATGTTAGCAAAGATTAAAATGCTACACTATAAGTAAATGTGTCATTAATATTAGTTTTAAATATAATGTTTGTTAAATGGCACAGTAATGAAGTAATTAAAAGAAATGCTAACTGAATTGCAGAAAAATTAAATTAAAAATCTAGATAAGGATAATAATTGTATGTGACTTCAGCATGCCTTTGTCATAATCAGATACAACTATAAGAAAGATAAACAGGAAACAAATTATGGAACTAGACTGAATGATGAATAAACTAGATATAAAAACTCTTTGGTAACTAATTGGAATCTTAAATCATACACTTTTCCCAAATATAAATATTCCTTTAAAATTGATCATGTGCCAATTCATATGAATCTAATAAGTAAATTTAGAAATTATCAATAATGAAATATGAACAAACTAAATAGACAAATGAAGACTACAAATTGTTATTATAAATGAGGAATCAGCATCATAAGGGATGGGGGTAGGCTATGTAACAAGACTTGAAATTAAATGAGATCGCAAAAGCTAAATCAGATAATCTGATTACATAATAAAAGCTTTTCACAGGAAAAAAAACAAGGTAAAGGTTCATTCTGAAATCTAAAATTTCACCATTTTTCTGACTAAGTACATTTTTAACACACAGTGGAGGTAAGGATACTTAATAAACAAAAATAGATATTATAGAAGACAAAATAGACTCGACTATATAATATTCAAAAATGCTTTTGCAAAAATCTTTCTTACAATTCTCTGATAACATTTTTCAATTCTGTTTCTTTTTTAAATTGGGGGTTTATCCTTGATTATATGCTGTGGCCTGCTCACACGCAGTATGTATCTTTCCATTGACCTCAATGCGATTTTCCTTTTTAGTTCTTTAGAGGTAGTTGTTTTCCAGATCTCACTGTCATACAGCAACACCAGGAAAAGATGGGCCTTTGCTATTATCAGAAGGTTGGCATCAATAGAGTGATTTGCATTTTCCCAAAAGCAATCCAGCCTACTCTACTCTCCCTTTTCAACTCTGGGTCCAGCTCACCGTACACCTGTATTATCTGCCCCAGATACACTGTTGGTCAAGTCCCACAGGGTGTCCATTCAGCTGCACTTTGAAATCTGGACATTCTTTATTCATTTGGTCTTTCCTGTGTGGGTGGACAAGGAAGATTTCCTCTGAGTAACTCTTCTTCCAGAGGGCTCTTCAATGTCCTGGGGTTTGACACATTCAATACAATGTCATCTACAAACAGGAGCATCTGAAGAATCTCACATTCCTCAGAAATCCTTCCTTGATGTAGAGTCTGAGTTGGATTGCCTCCATCACGGTAGTGAATACAGCATACAAATCCCTTTTATGCTTGCCTTAAGTGTATTAGTAGAAGGTCATTGAATGCTTTTCTTATTGTTGTTATTATGACTTCCAAGGAATCTTAAAAGATTTTGATATATAAACAGGAGACAACTTTTCGTAAAAGAATGAGTAAGGTGGCATTTTGAGTCATATACATTTTTCCATAATCAACGAATAATAAAATGAGGTATTATATTCTTTCTATCTTCAGTTAGGTGTGACATAGTAAAGATATCAGTCATTGTTGAATGTCTTTTGTGAAAGTTTGCTCACTGTTTGGTAAAGCCTTCATCAAGGATGTCCACAACTCGTGTATAGATAACTCTCATGATGATATTGTGTAGATGAGGGAGTTGGGACACAGATCAGTAGTTGTTAATGTTTCCTAAGTCACATTTTATAAAAGAATGAACAATGTCTCAGTTTTTTTAACACATTATTGGTATCTTTCCCTTGTTTTCACAATTACATAATTTCTACTTTGTGTCTCTTCTATATATACTTTATCTATTTTAGATGTTTGTTCCATTTTATTTTCTTTAGTGTTATTTCTACTTCCCCTATAAACAGCTCAAGGACCGTGAGGTTAGGGTGTAGTTGGTTGAGGCAGTTCCAATACCCTTGATAGATGAAATTATGGCAATAATTTTTACAAATCTTCTAGATTTTTCCTTCTATTTGTAAGGTTCTTTCTATATTCATCCTTGAATGTTAATGGATGATTTCTTTTAGTGGAATATCTTGTCATGCATTCATTATTCTGATTTTACCCTTCATTGCTTTACAAGATGATATTGCTTATAATTGTTCATCACCTTCATAAAGATGAATTCATATTCTATAATAGATAATTGGCCAAACATTGTAATGGTTTTCAAAAGAATGCATTCCATTAAAATCCAGCTACATCCTAAATTTGTGGGGAAAAGTTGTTAGAGGAGCAGGATAGGAGAATATAATTTGAATTATACAAGGAAAAGAGAACTATGAAGGTTTTTTTGGGTACAAATCCTAGTATTACAAATATAGAGACCTCAAAGTATCATGAATAATTAAAAAATAACCTATGTTACAACTAAAGCATTATCATGGATCACTGCATGCAATCATTGAAACATGTCACCGGACATTTAAAATATTCTTAATAGACGCTGTCATAAGAAATATTCATAATGACTGAGCTATGTGGAAAGAAAAGATTTGAAAGTATGTTGACCTAGTAGATGAAATCAGAATTGTATGAAAACAGCATGAAGTATGTATCATCTGGTCAGGTAGGTGGTACAGTAGAGAGCGTTGAGGACTTGGAGTCAAGAAGCTCATCTTCATGAATTTAAATCTGGCCTCAGACACTTGCTGTGTGACCCTGAACAAGTCACCTAACCCTGTTTACCTCAGTTTCCATATATGTAAAATGATCTGGAGAAAAAAATAGCAATCTAGTCTAGTATATTTGCCAAGAAACCCCCAAATGGGATCATGAAGTGTAGGACATGACTGCAAAACAACTGAACAACCACAAGACATATCATCTGTATTAGGGGCTTGCTTTCCAAAATACTTTGCCATCTATTTCTTGGAATTTATCTTCAGAAATTAGAATTGCAAACCTTAGTGTTATTAATAATTGACACATAAATAGCACTTTAAAGTCTGTAAAACACTTTATCTCATTTGATTGTCAGCTATCATAATCCTGATTTTATAAATCGTGAAACTGAGGCTCAGACAGATTATGATTTTTTTTATCATTATAAAGCTCTTTAGGATGAGAAGAAGGATTTGAATTCAGGCCTTCTTTACTAAGTCTTTTACTTTCTATTTCTTAATAATAAGATTTTGAACTCCAATTTTAGACATATGATATTTTTTTGCTACCAGTTTTTAAAAAAAAAACATTGAATTACAATGTAGAATAATATTATCATTGGTATTTCTTCTATTGGGTGCCTACAGCAAAACTCTGCATGAATATATCAATGAATCATGATCTCCATCCCACACTGTTTCTTTCTAAGAAGGTTCCCATTGCTTTTCCTACTTGCCAAAGGGATGATTTAAAAAAAAAAACATTAAAAATCATTTTGCCAAGACTGAATGCATTTCCAACCTAGCCAAGATTCTGTTGAGGATCTGTTCTTATTTAAATAAGTAGCAGGAAGATGACTTCCTTTTCATATTCAAGTTATTTGCCTCCCCTTTGAGACTCATTGTCCAAGATAATGCTTTTCAGAAATCACTGCCTACATCTTAAAAACATTGTTCCTGGATAAAACTTCACAGTAGAAAGAGGTCTCAGCAGCCATTTAGTTCAGACCACATGCCTAAAATAATCTCCACCTTATCGTATCTGACAGGACTTCATTTAGCCTCAGTTTTGAAGACACTGATTAATAGATAGACATAGCTCATATCAGCTTCCCTCCTAGATTCCATTGCTTTTTTCTTTTGTATGCATTTATGTATTATAAAAGGTTATCATCATATTTTTGGGAAATAGTTTGATTATTTTTCCTTCTCTCTCCTTTTCGAAAAATATCGAACATTGAAAATACACAGAAATCAAATGCTAGTGGGATCTGGCATATCACTATTGATTACAGAAATAAAATTGAGGGGAATTTCTGAATATTTAAAAGTGACAATGAATAGTATGGTTAAGAACCCTTGCCTTCAAGGCTATTTCTTTTAAAAGGTTTAGAAATTACCTCCTGAGAAATATGGTCCCCTATGTCATGTATGTCAAGGGTAAAGAAAATAATTCTTGAATTTCCCATTTATTTATGCATATATTCATGTAAAATAATAGTAAAGATTCAGGTCACTGAGTTTGGTTGAATCTATTTGCAATTTAATATCCCATTTTCTATAACTATTTTCCTATTCACCCTTGTGATTTCATCAGCATAGGAACTTCCAGTGTGGGAACTCCCTGATGCAGTTCAGCAAATTCTCTTTAACTTATTACAATCTTCAAGATTTGCCTATAGGACAAAGAGGTTCAGTGACTTGCCTGTGGTTTCAAGGCTAGTAAATGTCAGAAATAGGACCAGTTCTCTTTGAAGATGCCATAACAGCTTTCTTTCATAGATATACACATTTTAAAAATATAGTGAATATGTACAAAAAATTCACTCAATCTTCACTCACTTTTCGTTTTTAATAATTATGCCTAGATGTAGAGCAGTTGACTGCTTATTCTCTGAGGTCACTGATGCTGGTTGTCATTTCAGCCAGTCAATACACACTTACAAGGCAACTAGCAAGTGCTGAATTTCTCCTTTTTTTCTTAGCTACTAATTTGCTATGTAGACAATATGACTTAGCAGGCAACTAGATTCTATGTTTCCATTTACTTATCTTTAAAACTGGAGTAATAATTACACACACACATATATGTGTATGTGTATATATACACACACACATACACACATGTATGGGTGTATATATTCATATGTGTGTGGATATATTGATATGTATATTAACACACACACACACACACACACACACACACACACATATATATATATATGAAACATACATGGTAAGAGAACCAACTAATGAATGCAAAGTAGTATTGTAGATAAGAATATATGATAAATTTTTATAGCAATTTATAATTTTGAAAGTATTTCAAGTACAATTTATCCTCAAAAAACTCTCTAGTGAAGACGACAATGCAAACCTTATTACTCACAGTTTATAGATGAAGAAATTCAGGCTTAGAGGGGAGGTTCAAGGTCATACAACTACTGACATTACACAGAGGCTTTTTTTCCACATTATTATCACTGATACTTCTAATCTGAAATAATCTTCCTTTCTTTAAAATGAACAGAATAATTTCTACCTCTGATATGTTATTTTCATATTCTAATTAATTTTGTAGTAAGTGTATAGTATTTGAGACACAAATTTGCTTTTGTAACCTGTTACTGTCCTAGGATGTAAACTCAATGAGCACAATGACCATATCTTAAGTATCTTTGTTTTCCCCACTGTATCTGTGTCAGAGCAGATTATCCATAGGAGTTGCTTAATAAATGATTGCTGTATGAATGCATAGGTGGATGAATGAAATATTAGAGCTTGAACCCAGGCTTTCAGATTACAATTCCAGTGCTCCATGGCATGATGCAAGAGCAATATAACACCAAAGCAAGACCACTAGAGTTAGAATCAGAAAACTGGGACTTTAATTTTAGCTCTGTAAATTACTATGGTGTGATCCATATGATAGGACCCCTACTCTAGTCATTTCACATCTGGAATGGTATGTTCATTTCTAGATGATATATTTTAGGAAGGGGATTGACAAATGAGAGTGTTCAAAGGAAGTTCACAAGGATGAAGAAAACCCTTAAAGATTCCATATGTGATTCAGATGAGGGAATGGTATGTTTGATCTAGAGAAGAGAAGGCAGAAAAGACATGATGTCTATCTGTCACATGGAAGAGGAATTAGATGTGCTTTCTGTGGTGCCAGAGGACAGAACAGGAAACAATCAGTGAAAATTGCAGAGGGATAAATTTAGGCTTAATGTAAGGGGGGAAAACTACACATACCTCTTCTATTAAAGCTTTCCAAAAGTGAGGGAGTTTGTATTAGGAGGTAACAATGATAATATTAGTAATGCTATAGGACAGTGGTAATCAACTCAAGTAGAAATGAGGGTTACTATACACATACATAAATATCCCTGTGGGCTACATATTGACTTAGGAAACCACATATGTTTCTTTCTTTTTTTCTTAATACATTAACACATTGAAACCAGATAGGAACTACATTTTGATCTGGTTTAGGCAACACTAGAAAGTGTTGTGGGCCATGTATAGCCTATAGCCTACAGGCTGCTCTGCTACAGGCAATAGAGTTTTAGATTGGAAATCTGAAAGATCTTAGTCCAAATCCTAACTCTTATATTTACTAACCGTGTCACTATAACTTCTCAGCCTCAACTTCCTTAAATGTAAAATGAAAGAATTGGATCAGATCCTTAATAATGTTCCTTCTAAGTATAAATCCTACAAACTATGAATGTTAACTATCTATGTCGAATAGATTAAAACCCCATAGCAAGCACTTTATTTTTATTACAGATTCAATTATAGGTTAAATTTTGCCTTCTTTGCTATAGAATGTTGAATAATATATCTCAATGGATAGACATGAAAAGGTTATTACTGGTAGGTAACAATAACATTCATGTCAAATATAGTTTAACCTGGGTATGCCTACCTCATGTATGAAACAACGTGTAAGGACATTTATTGCTCATGAAGCACATGCATACATTTGTGAAAATGACTGAGCCAGAATGCTATGTTAAGATAGTGAAAAAATGATGATAATAGATCCAGTAAACAATAACACCAGGGCTGCCTATTTTAGAGGTAAGTACACTCCCAACATCTCTTTTCATTTGGAAGAAGTATTTACACAGAAGTAACTCAATTAGCCAAGCAATTTGGATAAATGAATGCTGTATTAAAATTACCTCAAACTTAAAAAAGCAACACTCTAAGCTATTTTATGCAAAATTGTTTCCAAAACTACCTCTCTATGAAGAACACACATTAATAATACAATTACAAAGACACATGCATTTTGGGAGAGTGGATCCTCATTGTGGCAAGACATATTGCATGATGGAACTGAAACACTATATTATTAGGAGTCTCTGGTGTTGAAAAATATTAAAAATACCATGGACAAAGCTAGATACCAATGCGATTGACAAAATTATTCTGCTGGACATCCCAGTCACTCCTATGAAACAATCAATAGGAATTTATTAGTTACTTAGCTCATCAAAAAGAAAAAAACCAAAACAAATTAGCGGGCATGTCATAGCCTCCATTTTTCTTTTGTCTTTTTGTTCTTAAGTAGGACATTGTTCATCCTGGCCTATGGTGAGTACCACCTTTCCTTAAAAGCTCTACCTGCAGCTCATTTTTCTTCCCATTTGACATTGACGAGTAGATCTTACCTTCCTGACTCAAATGTGAACCAAGTTGAGTCACGA
Organism: Trichosurus vulpecula; assembly: GCF_011100635.1. Lineage (NCBI taxonomy): Eukaryota > Metazoa > Chordata > Mammalia > Diprotodontia > Phalangeridae > Trichosurus > Trichosurus vulpecula. Next base: position 213,104,011 of record NC_050573.1, read on the forward strand.
CCATATCTCCTCAACGAACTAAGGGGCCACATCACCAGCTTGACCTTGGCGTTGTGAATATCCCAGAGATAGATGTTTTCATGTGTAATTTGCATTGTGCATTCCCCATAAATATCTAGATTTGGTGTAGGCATAAGATATACATTGAATCGTTCTGGAAAGGGAAAAGAAAAGATAATGGAGGTAAGATGAAAACAGTAATTAATAATTTATAATTTCATTGCTTTGACCTATACACATCATGTTGTTCAGAAATCATTCATATCTACCCACACTATACCTTCTTTGATGGCACCAATATTTATTATTGAACAGAATTTTTTAAGTATTTCTGCCTTTCATAAGTATCTATCATGTAGTATTTTAGACGATAAATTTTGGTGTGTAACATACCACCCTCATTATGCCTTCCTTCCAACCTCTATATATGGTAAACTTTAGGAGTCCAGGGAATGGTTCCTATTTAAATGGTTTGGTTTTCCAGGGCTTAGCATAGTGACATTTATGCAGCAGTTTTTAAAACATACTTTGATGAGGGTGCTAAGTGGTGCAGTGGATAAAGTGCTGGGCCTGAAGTCAGGAAGACTCAATCTCCTTTTCAAATCTGGCCTGAGACACTTACTGGCTGTGTGATCCCAGGAAAGTGATTTAATCCTGTTTGCCTCAGTTTCCTTATTTTATAGGTGACGAATGGAGAAGGAAATGGAAAACAAAGGTAGTTCAGTATTTTTGCCAAGAAAATCACAAAATGAGGCGATGAAGAGTTGGACATGATTGAAATTGAACATCATTTGACGAATTTTAATAAATATCTATATTCATATATATTCACACAGACAAGTTGTGTGTATGTGTGTGTATATATATATGTATATATATGCATATATATGTATATATATATATATGTATACACACCTATCTATATCTATATCTGTGATTTCACTGAAAAAAATCCCAGAATGAAAACTCCCTCCACCAATTCAGATTGTCAACTCATCTACCTTATCTACTCAAAGAATTTTCTGGGGGGCACTGAGAGGTTATTAAATGACCTGTTGATGGTCACACAACTGGTATGTTATAAGTATGACCTGAAAGCAGATCTTAACTAGACAATGACCACGCCTCTTAAGTACATTCTAAAAATATATCTCCCTTGCATTTCCTTTATTTTAGGTGGATTATATAATCATTATTTAAAATAAAATTTTATGCAGACTACATCATAAACTTAAGGTGCACTGTACCTTTGTGCCACAAAAGATATTTAACAAGATATCCAAGGTGACTCACAGATAGTCACATGGAAAAATATGAAGATTTTTTATTCTATGTGAACAATGTACATGTTGAATTTGAAGCATTCGAATCCACTTATTGTTTCCTGTGTTTTCCATCTAGAGAAATTGTTTTTATTAAGTAACCAGAAGTTGGAGAAAACCCAATTTCTGCTTTCCAGGATTTTCCATGCATGGCAATCTAAGAGAACTCATTTTAAAAATGAATCACAATCACAGTTTTGTAATATTCTAGGATATCTCAAGAGATGTTGCACAAATTGCCTTGACAAAATTCAATGAATTTTAATTTAATTTCACTTAAGAAATAAATACAGGTCACCGAGTATTTTCTTTCTTAAGAAAAGGGAAAGGAAATGGTAGAATATTGCAAAATAAAAAAAAAGTAAGCTTTTAAGGGTAGAATTACAAGATTAATTATTCTGAGAGGTGCACAAACAGCTGGAAGAGAAATGGTTTGTCTAGGAATATAATGCTTATTGCCAATAAGGATTTCTGGGGTTTTTAAAAGATCAGTGTTTGCCAGTATTAGACTAGATCTGACTGAATGGTATAATATAGACATTTTTAATAAGGATTTTTGGTAATAAATATTAACAAATGACAATGTTTAGATACAATGAAGTTTAACATAAGGATGAGCATACAGTCCAGAGACTATAGAGCTATTATTTTTATGTTCTAATCTTGGAAATTATTTCAACAAATGAAACTCAAACAACCCAGATTTTATTAAAAATCTTGTTCCATAAAACATATATAGAATCCACTGACTGTAAAATGGCATTTCACATTTAGATTAAATCCCTCTAAGATATAAAATAAGAATGAGGGCTGATTACATGATCCACTTCAAAAAATTCTAAAAAACCTCAAAAACATATTCTCCATCTAGCAGATTTAAGAAATAAGTAATAAAAATATTCAAAATGAAATGTATCATGCTCTATTCCTACCCCATCTCAACACCTAAAAGCCAATGAAATCACTGACAATAAAGTCAAAAGCATTGGCTTCATATCACAGAAATTCAAGTATACTAGGGCCCTCAAAGAATTGAGTCAAGAAAATACATAAAATAGGAATCACACATTTTCTTCCTTTTCTGTTTCTCCTTGAGGCTACCTATGCTTTTCACTGTTAATTATACAATTCACAATAGATGACCCAAAATATCTAGAGACATTAATATAATAATGTAACACATAATATTGTGCTTTGTCATATTATATTATGCAGTGCAATAATATTAATATTTTAATGCTATTCATATCCAGAGATACTAATATCTCCAGATATCTTGGAGCCTTTATTGTGGATGATATGGTGGTAACATTTGCAAAAGAAAAACAAGCAACCAGAGGCTCCGAATATTCTCTGCCAGTTCCAGAATCTAAATATTTTCATCAGAGAATCTGTGTCAAAGAACAAAGACATAGCAAGACTTCACTGAATCACAGAATTTCATAGTAGGAAGCAACCTCAGAGGTCATCTAGTCCCAGGTATACATGAACAAGAATCCCTCTAAAATATACCTAATGAGTGGTCTTCCAGCCTTTGCCAGAAGCTCTCCTATATGTCCTGAACTCTGATTTTTGGATAATTCTAACTGTTAGGAAGTTGTTTTTTATTGTTGTTTTCCCTAACATCAAACCTAAATTCCTTCCCTTGTAACTTCCACCCATTGCTTCTCATTTTGCCTCTGGGGCTAAACAGAACAAATTATTCACTCATGGTTTGACAGTCCTTCAAATGCTTGAACTCAACTAACATACACTTCTCACATTTCTTTTCTTTTTTTCTTCCATCACTGAAGTCAACCATGACTATTGTAGTTTCAGAGACATTAGGAATGGGTTTCATGCCACCAAGTCTTATGGCCACCATCCTGGTAGAGGCCCTCACATCCTCACATCTGGACTATTACTGTGACTTACTAGCTGGTCTGCCTGCCACTAGGCTCTCTACACTCTTGTTCATCCTCCACTCAGCCACCAAAATAATTTTTCTAAAGCCTAGGTCTGATCATGTCATTTCCCCCTACTCCCCTCAAATATACTCAATAAACTCCAGAGGCTTTCTATCACTTCAGTTATAAAATTTAAAACAATCTTCTGTTTGGCTTTCAAATACCTTCACAACCTAGTTGTCTCTTACCTTTTCAGTATTCTTACACTTTAAACTTCTCTCATGTCTCTTTGATCCAGTGACACCAGTCTTGTTGCACAAGATATTCTGAGACTCCAGGCATTTTCTCTGATTGTCCCCATGCCTGGAATTCTTTGCCTTCTAATCTCTGCCTCTTGATTTCATTAGCTTCCTTCAAGGCCCACCTTAAAACTCACATTCTACAGGAAGCCTATCCTAATATCTCTTAATCCTAGTGCCTTCTTTTTGTTAATTATTTGCTATTTATCCTGTATATACCTGGTCCGAATATAGTTATTTGATTGTTGTTTGCCCCTTTAGACTGTGAGCTTCTCAAAGTCAGGGATCATCTTTTCTTTCTTTGTATTCCCTTAGCAAGATGTCTGGAACATAATAGGCACTTAATAAATGTTAATTGGCTGATTAAATTTATTTTTTTGTTAGGATTTTTAGTATGCCTTATTGGTTACACATATTTTGTGTATTTGTGTAAAGTCATGTGGCAACATAGCTTTTATTGTTGGCTACTTCCTTTCTTCACTCTACTCTAAATTTCTGGATGTTTCACCTGCTATTCCTCTTCTTAGATTATATATACCTTCTATGTTATTTACTGTGATCAATTTACTTGGAGAGTTTTCTCGGTGTATCTTCCTTTTCAGGTTCAGAATATTTTGAATAGGCCATAGACAAATACGATCATTTTTAAGCCCATTCCACCCCTATCCAGGTAACTGTCAGAGCTATATTTTAAATTGTGGTCCAGAAATCCATAATCTATTCTCATATTTTTCTTTTTTTCCCCTTTTCAAAAAAAAACTATTGAAACTTAAATACATGATAAGAAAAGAAAAAGAAGCTTATTATAAACTTAAATATTAAAACAAATATAAATTAAGAAAAAAAGCATGTCATATGCACAGCAAAATCTAAGAGAGGATTCAAAAAATATAGCAATATATTTCCATTTCAAGAAAGACTATATAATAAATACTATGTATTATGTTGAGAGCTGTCCATATTTCTTTGTTTCCTTGTTAGTATTATTTTGTTCTCTGCTGTATACTTTTTACTTTGTTCTTTTCCCTTCTCTCCCTTCCAAAGGCTACAATTAAGTAAGGATATGTTTATATATAGATATACATATACACATACATATACATATGTTTGCATACATATAAAGACACATATTTTCCCTAACAAATTCTACTTCTGATCTTTGCTTTTATGTTTGTGCATATCTCTAATTTCCTATCCTTCCTAATTTCTCTACTTTACTTCTATCCTCTATCTTGCCCTCCTACTACTTAACCTATCCCCTTCCAAGGATCCCTTCCTTGTTCTCCCATTCCCATTAATCTAAACACCCCTCTATATCCCCCTTTAACCTACTCCCTCACCCTCCCCTCTAAAAATCCTTCCCTTATGCTCTCCTCCCTCCCTATACCCTTAGTATTTTATTTCTGAATTTAGAAGACTTTTATACTCTGCTAGATATATATGTATTGTTCTCTCTTGAAACCATTCCTGATGAAAGTAGGTTTTCAGAACTAACAACCCTCCTCCCTTATATTTCCCTCCACATTGAAATTATTTATATAATGGTCCAGTTGTAAAGAAGAATTATAACCAATAGAATGAATCATGAGAATCAAAAAATGAAACCAAAAAAGAAGGAAAAAAAGAGAGCAAATACTTTTCTTCAATCTGCATTCAGACTCCACAATTCTTTCTCTGCATATGGACAGCTTTTTCCATCATGAGTCTTTTGGGGCTATCTTTGAACTGTCCATTGATGAGAGGAGTCAAGTGTATCAAAGTTAGTCCTTACAGATATACGTGTCTGTAATTGTGTATATTGATCTCCTGGTTCTGCTCCCCTCACTCAGCATCAGTTCATATAAGTCATTCCAGGTTGTAATGAAGTCCGTCTGCTCCTCATTTCTTATAGCACAATAGTATTCTATTACAATCATATGCCACAATTTGTTTAGCCATTCCCAAATGATGGGTATCCCCTTGATTTCCAATTCTTTCCACCACAAAAAGAGATGCTATAAATATTTTTTGTACATACAGGTCCCTTTCCCACTTGTGTGATCTCTTTGGGATTTAGCCTTAGAAGTGGTATTGCTGGGTCAAAGATTATGCACATTTTTATAGCCCTTTGGGCATAGTTCCAAATTGATCTCCAGAATGGCTGTATCAGTTCACAACTCCACCAACAAGGTATCAATGTTCCAATTTTCCCACATCCTCTCCAACATTTGTCATTTTCCTGTTTTGTCATGTTAGTCAATCTGACAGGAGAGATGTGGCACCTAAGAGTTACATTGATTTGGATTTCTCTAATCAATGGTGATTAGAACATTTTTTCATATGACTATAGATGGCTTTAATTTCTTCCTCTGAAAGCTGCCTGTTCATATCCTTTGACCATTTCTCAATTAGGGAATGACTTGTATTCCTATAAATTTTATTCAGTTCCCTGTATATTTTAGATGAGGCTTTTATCAGAGACACTGGTTGTAAAGATTTTTTCCCAATTTTCTGCTTCCCTCCAAATCTTTGTTGCATTGGCTTTGTTTATACAAAAACTTTCAACTTAACATAATCAAAATTACCCATTTTGCATTTTGTAATGATCTCTGTCCCTTGTTGGGTCATGAATTCTTCCCTTTCCCATAAATCTGACAGGTAAACTATTCCTTGCTCTTCCAAATTGCTTATAGTATCATCCTTTATTCCTAAATCATGAACCTATTTTGACTTTATTTTGGTATATGGCATAAGATATTGGTCTATGCCCAGTTTCTGCCATACCATTTTCCAATTTTCCCAGCAGTTTTTGTGAAATAGTGAATTCTTAACCCAGAAGCTGGATTCTTTGGGTTCATCAAAGAGTAGATTGCTATAATCATTGAATACTATGTCTTCTGTACCTAACCTATTCCATGGATCCACCACTCTGTTTCTTAGCCAGTACCAAGTAGTTTTGATGACTGCCGCTTTATAATACAGTTTAATATCTGCTATGACTAGGCTACCTTCCCTAGCATTTCTTTTCATTAATTCCTTTGATATTCTAGACCTTTTGTTCTTCCAGGGAATTTTATTATTTTATCCAGCTCTGTAAAATAATTTTTTGGTAGTTTGATTGGTATGGCACTCAATAATTAAACTAATTTAGGTGGAATTGTCATTTTTATTATATTAGCTCAGCTTAACCATAAGCAACTGATATTTTTCCATTTATTTAGATCTGACTTTATTTGTGTGAAGAATGTTTTGCAATTGTGTTCATATAGGTCCTGGGTTTGTCTTGGCAGGTAGACTCCCAAACATTTTATAGTGTCCACAGTAACTTTAAATGGAATTTCTCTTTCTATCTCTTGCTGTTAGGCTTTGTTAGTAATGTATAGGAATGCCAAGGATTTATGTGAGTTCATTTTATATCCTGCAACTTTGCTAAAGTTATTTGTTATTTCAATATTATTTAATATTTCAGTAATATTATATATTATTATTTATTTTTTACTTGATTATCTAGGAATCTCTAAGTAAATCATGATATCATCTGCAAAGAATGACAATTTAGTTTCTTCTTTGCCTATTCTAATTCCTTCAATATCTTTTTCTTCTCTTATTGCTAAAGCTAACATTTCTAGTACCAAATTGAATAATAGAGGTGACAAAGGACATCCTTGTCTCACCCCCGATCTCACTGGGAATGCATTTAGCTTATCCCCATTCCCTATAATGCCTGCTGATTTAGGTTCCTATTAAAAACACTAGAAAGCATAGAAATAAATTGAGTCCTTCTTAAAATCATTAGTAGCATCTACCTAAATCAAACTATATGTCGAAAGCTTTTTCTACATCTATTGAGATAATCATATGGTTTCTGCTAGTTTTGTTGTTGATATAATCAATTATGCTGGTAATTTACCTAACATTGAACCAGCGTTGCATTACTGGAATAAATCCTACCTAGTCATAGTTTATTATTCTCATAAGTTGCTGCAATCTTTTTGCTAATATTTTATTTAAAATTTTTGTATCAATATTCATTAGGGAAGGTATTTGTACCATATTTGTGTCATAAAAAGAATTTGGTAGGACACTTTCTTCGCCTATTTTCCCAAATAGTCTATAAACTATGGGTATTAATTATTCCTTAAATGTTTGATAGAATTCTCACGTAGAACCATCTGGCCCTGGAGATTTTTCATAGGTAGTTCATTGATGACTCGCTCAATTTCTTTTTTTGAGATGGGGTTATTTAGGTATTTTGTTTCCTCTTCTGTTAACCTGGGAAATTTATATTTTTGTAAATATTCATCCATTTCCCTAAGGTTGTCAAATTTATGGGCATATAATTGGGCAAAATAATTCCTAATTATTGTTTTAACTTCCTCTTCATTGGAGGTAAGTTCACCCTTTTCATTTTGGTTGCTGGTAATTTGTTTTCTTCTTTCTTTTTTTAAATCAAATTGACCAAGGGTTTATCAATTTTATTGGTTTTTTGTAAAAGCAGCTCTTAGTTTTATTTATTCATTCAGTAGTTTTCTTGATTTCAATTTTATTAATCTCTCCTTTGGTTTTCAGTATTTCTAATTTGGTATTTAATTAGGGATTTTCAATTTGTTCTTTTTCTAGCTTTTTCAGTTGCCTGCCCAATTCATTGATTTCCTTTTTATCTATTTTGTTCATGTAAGCATTTAGAGATATAAAACTTCCCCTAAGAATGGCTTTTGCTGTGTCCCATAAGTTTTGGTATGTTGTCTAATTGTTGTTATTCTCTTGAATAAAGTTATTAATTATTTCTATGATTTGTTCTTTGGCCCACTTATTCTTTAGAATTAGATTATTTAGTTTCCATTTAATATTTAGTATATCTTTCCATAGTCCTTTATTATAAATAATTATTGCATCGTGATCTGAAAAGGATGCATTGACTATTTCTGCCTTTCTGCACTGGACTGTGAGGTTTTTAATGCCCCAGTACATGGTCAGTTTTTGAATATGTGCCACGTACTGCTGAGTCAAAAGCATATGCCTTTTTATTTCCATTCAGCTTCCTCCAGAGGTCTATCATATCTGCTTTTTCCAAAATTCTATTCACCTCCTTAACTTTTTTCTTGTTTATTTTGAGGTTTGATTTATCTAGTTCAGGGGCAGGGAGTTTGAGGTCCCCCACTAGTATAGTTTTGCTATCTATTTCTTCCTTAACTTCTCCTTTAAGAATCTGCATGCTATACTACTTGTGCATATATGTTAAGTAATGATATTGCTTCATGGTTTATGGTGCCTTTTAGCAGATATAGTGTCCTTCCTTATCTCTTTTACTTAGATCTATCTTTGCTTTTGCTTTGTCTGAGATTAGGATTGCTATATCTGCTTTTTTTACTTTAGCTGAAGCACAATATATTCTACTCCAGTCTTTTACCTTTACTCTGTGCATATCCCCATTGCAAATGTGTTTCTTGTAAAGCACATACTGTAGGATTATAGTTTTTAGTCCATTCTGCTATCCTCCTGCATTTCATGGTAAGAGTTCATTCTATTCACATTCACAGTTATCATTACTATCTGTGTCTTTTTCTCTATCCTATTTCCCACCCTGTTTATGTTTTTATTTCTCCCTTCTACTCCTCAAGAGTTTTGCTTTTGACTGCTGCCTTCCTCAGTTTACCTCCCTATTGATTCCCCTCCCTTATCTTACCCTTTCCCCCTTGCTGCTTCTTCCCTCCCTCCCTTCCAACCCCCCCCCTTTTCTTTCTCCTTTCTCCTCCTACTGGCTGTAGGACAAGTTTGATTTCTATAAATATCAGAGTATGTTATTCCCTTCTTGAACCAAATAAATGAGAGTAAAGCTCAAATACTGCTCTTCTCCCTATTTTCCTTCCATTACAACATATTTTTCTGCTTCTTCATATGATGTAATTTACCCTTTTCTACTACTTCCTTACCTCTTCTCCCAGAACCATCCCTTTACATCCCCTAATTATGTTTTTTATCATTGTATCAGTTATTTTATACTGACACCCTTAGTCTATGTATATACCTTTCAATTGTTGTAATAACTGTACTATTCTCAAGATTGATACATATATAATATGTATAAAACACACATATAAAAAATATAATCCTATATAAGGATGTAAACAATTTGCCCTTATTGATTAACATGGTTTTTTTCCCCCTGTTTACCTTTTTATGTCTCTCTTGAGTTTTTTATTTGAAGATCAAATTTTCCATTGAGCTCTGGCCTTTTCATCAGGAACTCATATTTATTTTTTCCTCTCTGTATCCAGCCTGAAGTGCTATTTCATTTCTTTTGTGGGAGAAAATGTTGAGAGCTTGGAATTTTCTGAGTTACTCCATGATCTTTCCAGAATGCTCTTCTATTTTCATATGTTTCACCAGCTATTCACATGTACCTCAACTTGTGGAATAGCCTTCTCAAGCTAACTTTATGATATGTAATGCAATCCCTTAGTCAACTGAGGCAGACCTTGTCTAGAATCACATCAGTTTTTAAAGAATGGATGAATGAATAAGCAAAGTATTTATTAAGTGCTTATTATGTATAAAGCATTGGAGAGACAAATAGAAAATAAAGAGTCCTTACTCTTAAGCAGTTCACATTCTAATGGGGGGAGACAATATGTATTAAAATTTTCAGCTTCAAGTCAGATGGAAAAGTTCCATGGCCCTTATGGTGTAGCAATGAAGCAAATGTTAATGCCTTTTCTTTAATACCACTATTTAATGCTCTTATTCCCAAGACTTTTGGGTTTAGAGTCTTGGGGTTTCTTTATCAGAATCTGAAGGGACAAAGTAATCAAGATGGTAGTGATGGTTTCACTTCTCTGGCCCCTGTTTCCTCCTCCTCCTCTCTTTCTCTCTCAGGGTACCTAGATTCAGCTAGGCCAGCTTGCCTGCCCTATGGGCAACACCTTATTGACAACTGGTATGTATGGCTGGATCCTCTCAACAATCAACAGGAGTTGATTCTCCAGAAGATGGCTATGAGGTCTTGGTTAGATTCAGAACAGGTGGTCTAAGGAACATCATCACTCAAAGGTTCATAAACTTGATGACAGTTGGTCACCAGCTGTAATGATGAGGAAGGTAGGCCCCTTCTCCACAGTTTCCCTTCAATGATAACTCTATGGGTTAGTCTAGAAATAGTTATCACCCAGGGAACACTGCTATTTCCAGGTCTCTTAGGTTCAGGGTCCTGGGCTTTCTCCATTGGGCTCTGATGGTGGCCAAGATGGTGGGGATGGTTTGACTAGCCCGTAACATGGATTCTGTGCTTTTCTACAAATATACTGTCTTCCCTGGGTATCCCCAGAAACTAGCACACTGCCAGGAACATAGTGGGTATTTAATAACTACTTGAAAATTGATTCTACACAATAGCCCTTTAATACCTGAAGATAGGTATCACGTCTCCACTAAGTTTTCCCTTTTCTGGGCTAAAAATCTTCAATTTCACCAGATTCTCATATGGAACAAACTGGAGGCACTTCCCAATGCCACTTGCCCTGGTTATTTTTCCAATATCCTTATCAATATCCTTCTCACATTGTGGCATCTGGGACTGAAGATAATATTTCATGTAACCCTGAGGGAACACCTCCCCCTCCATTTTTAGAATTTTTTATATCTGCAAGTTGACAGATATGGGAATTCTCCCAGGTGATCCATGTAATATTGTTTCAAGTTCAATGTATTTTGTGGTCTATATAAGATTCTTCAAGGGGAAAGGCACAGATAAACCCAGAGGTCCCCTTACTAATACATTCCTTCCTTTATGCTACTTATACAGGGTGTCCCAAAAGTTTTAATTGTTTTAATTGATTAAAGCTTAAAGTTACACTAAGACTTTTTGACCAGCACAGACCAAAATTGAGACATTTAGTGCTCTTATTTCCAGAATTAGTCTGACCCAGAGAGATTGCAGTAGAATGGATTGCCTCCTTATTTCTGGAAAATATATCTCTTGATGTAGCTCAAGGTCACATTAGCTTTTCTGACTGCTATGTCACACTATTGTGCTCTTTCAGTCTTCTAATATTCCACTCTTCCTGCCTCCAGGCCCCACCCCCAACTTTGTGTCAAAAACCTCTCCATATAATCTTATGTTACCAAGCCCTTAAAATCTCTTTCACAATTTCATCTCTCTTTTTCCTCTTTCAGTTCATGTGATTTTCTCCACACATCCCAACAACTGGATTGTGAGCTCCTTGAGGGCCAGGAATGTATTTTATCTTTCTTTCTATTCCTGGCACTTAGTACAGTGTCTGTCACCAAGTAGGCACTTAATAAATGCTTACTGATTTGACCTTTCCTATCATAGCCAGAAGTAATAGGCCAACTTTATAGCCCAAATTGTGAAGTAGTTCTCGAAGCACTTGGTTTGGATTTCTCTTTTTTCTTGTATTGTATTTTACTTACATTAGTTAAATGTGAAAAGTTTTGATTGACTGTCATAGAGGGAAGAGGCCTTAGAGAACATTTAAACTAACTTGTGAGATCATCAAGAACAGGGACCATGTCTTATTTTATCATATCCTTGATACGTGGTCCCTTGCAAATAGTAGGGATAAACAAACATTTGTCAGATCCATGGAATCAGAGAGTCTCAGGTGGAAGGGACCTCAAACACCATCTAATCTGACCTGCATATGAACTCCAGTTCCCTAATACAATGTCCCTGAGAAGTAGTCTTTCAGCCTTTGCTGAAGGACATCCACTGAGTGTGAACCTGCTGCATGCCAAAGCAGCACAATGTTAGCTTAAATCTGCCCCCTGAAACTTCTACTCATTAGTCCTTGTTGCCAAGTAGAAGAAATGTAATCACTATAAATGATTTAAATACATGAAGAATCAGCCATTTTTTTGATTTTTTAAGTCTATATCAATCCTTATCATGTTTAAACACAGTTTTTATAAAATGGAGTGTATTGAGAGATGAAGGTGATGTAGAAGCAAAAATATAATAAAAGTTTAAAATTAGAATTTGACAAGTTATTAAGGAAAAGGAAAATTACAACAGAAAGCATCAGTCTTTTTTTTACTGAGTTAAAGTTTTAATTATTCTGAGGTTTTTTATAATCACCATGTCTGCTTTTATCAGCTCTAATGCTCTGCAAATACTTCCAAGTAAAGTGAACACATCAAATTTTTAATTCCTAGGTTGAATTAACCCATAATATTGATAATTATGTTATTTTAAACCTCATCTTTACATTCACATGTAGAATAAGCTGTTCTAAAGTATTTGAAGTAGATTGATCAAACATTTACAATTGTAGTTCAGATTTTAAAATTTTACCAAGGTTAATACTACTGGGTTCCTGTCCAAGTACAGGTCTTATAAGAGAAACTACTGACTCAGCACAATTAAGCAATTTTATAAAGCTTCTCTTTGATAAAAAGCTGAATAGTGTAAGATTAAAAAATTTAATTCATCCATTTTCTAATGCTTTCTCATGTATAATCTTTTTTTTACTTGAAACTAATAAATTAAAATTTTGTACTTCAGCCCAATACTTGTCTATAAATAAAGTAGCAAAATCACTTATTAAGCTAAATTAGATACCAGTGTTAATTACCGCTTATGTTTATCTTTTGGAGTTAGGGAAACCTCATCACCTTAGCAATGTTTGTTGTATATTTTATTAGAAGTTTGGTTTTACATCAGCGGATTTCCTAGATGTGTTCTTAGCCTACTAAAAATCCTACAATAATCTAGTAAATGGTTTTGATGTTTCCTTAAAAAATTACCAACAATTGTCAATCTTGTAAAAAAATTTTAAAAATGTTAATATTGTTTATTTAGTTTGGAAAACATTTTAGCATTCTAAACATACAAAAAAAATCAACAAAATGTACCAAGTATTAGTTATAGAATGTCAACTTCCATTGCTGCATTGTCCCTTAGTTTTTTAAAAAAAGTTTCCATTTTAAAATGACAGCATTTAACAACCACAACCAAAAAACCATTTTTCATGCCAGCTGAAACCCTACCCCCTTGCCACATCTAAGAATGGCAGCAGACTGCTATTTCACTATATACAAAATGACAACTTTAAGCTAGATGGACAGTCATCATATAAAGCTACTCTAACAGTGCATGCTTTGGGCCATGGCACCTAATGAAAGATCCAAATTAATTTTCCCTTTCTAAGGTGTCATATTTCCAAACATTTATGAGAAGAATTTGTCTAGTACATATAAAGACACATACTTACATGTGGGTATATGTTTATATGAGTGTGTGGAGATATTTACATACCCCCTCCTCTCCAGATATACAGAGAGAGTTTAAGTTTACATCCTGGGATTTCTAATCAATAACCATATTTATCACACACAAAAGCCTGTAATTTTAAAAAAATGTTTTGTTATAGCAACAGCAAAGTGCACAGAGAGAGGAAAACACTAAATTTCCTTTTCATTTCAAAAATGTTTGGAAATATATACAACTTTGATACAGTTTCATGACACATAAACCAGGTAAAATTTCTAGAGCACCTGTTTCCAATTTTAAAAGTTAAATGCTACAAAATGCAGTAGACACTGTATCAATAAAGGTGCTGTATTGTTTTCCCAACTCTGTGGTATTTAAGACAAATAATGTAGTTTTATCCTCCTCTTCTTCCTCTTCTTCCTCCTCTACCATTTTCCAGGAAGCTTTAGGTATTCCCTTTGCACTATTAAACTTTCCTTTGGATTTGTAATCAGCAACATCCTTTTCATATTTTTCCTTCAGTTTTGCTGCCTTATTGTTGTATGGCTGCTTTTCACTGTTACTCAGATTATTCCACATCTCACCAAGTTTTTTTGCTACATCCCCAATGGATATCCCAGGGTTTGTAGATTTTATCTTGGGGCGAAATTCTGAACAGAATAGGAAGAACCCAGACCGGGGCCATTTGGGAGCATTAGGATCCTTTTTCCCCCTCCTTTAGCTGGTCCATAATCCTTCATCTCCCTGTCATACCGCAACTTAGCAACTTGCCATTTCATCAAACTTGGATTTTTCCTTTCCAGACATATTCTTCCATCTTCCTGAACACTTCTTTGAAAATTCTGCAAAACTGACAGAAACTTCAGGATTTTTTTTCTTATGTTCCTCATGGCATGTTTGTACAAAGAAGGCATAAGCAGACATTTTGACTTTTGGTTTCTTTGGGTCACCTTTAGCTATCTCTAGTGTGTAACTGTATTGTTCGCTAGTCTGTCAAGCATTGGTCTTATAAAAGGAGGCACACTTGAAATGGTTTGGTGGTGAAGTACTATATATGTCAGAGAAAGTAATTCTCCAACTTGTGAGGCAGGGGAAGGGTTTATTTGCCATATAAAAGAACATGCCCTTAGGCCACACAATACCAATGAAAGCTGCTTAGGGTACTGAGTGGAAAAAGTTTAAGCAGTTCTGATGTAGCCCAACCTAGAGAAATTTAAGTGCTTTTTAAAGATCTGCTTCATGTAGAGGGATGCAGTTCAGACTTGAACCCAGATCTCAATTCTGTCTAGTGCTTTTTATTCTACTTCAAGTTTCAACTTTCATAGCCAAATTTTCCCAAATTAAGAATTTTGAAAGTTTCTAAAATTTATTTCTAATTCCACTTTGGATTTATGAGACTTACATATGCTCTTAAGTTATATATACAAAATATACAGTCTAAGCATTATTTCTCTAGCAGGAAAAAAGAGAAAAGTCTACTCTGACACTAAATTATTCTGACTTCATGAGATTCACTAAGAAAATGGATAGTTTTTTATTGATTGCATAAGGTATGTTTGAAGTGATATGAA
Organism: Trichosurus vulpecula; assembly: GCF_011100635.1. Taxonomy (NCBI): domain Eukaryota; kingdom Metazoa; phylum Chordata; class Mammalia; order Diprotodontia; family Phalangeridae; genus Trichosurus; species Trichosurus vulpecula. The sequence goes on from NC_050573.1 coordinate 213,119,296, forward strand.
AAAATACTGAAAGGATATTCATATTGAACTTGGGCAACTGAAAAACAATGAAAGTTCTGGAGAACAGAATATGAAAAGTTTACTGGGTCTACTAGGGGAGTGTTCTGGACTAGGTCTTATTTCAGGTATGTTCCTTGATAGTTGACATTTGGTATTTGAATAAATGAGAAAATAGTAAGTGATTCAACATTTCACGAAAGTATATTTACTGATTAATAGTATGAGAAGGATCTCAATAAGGATAGGTATAGAGGATCCCCCCAAGTAGATTCAGATTAGTGAAGGTGCCCTACCTGAGTTGCCCCTTGTGGTTTACCAATCAATTATGAGAGAGTACCTAGAGCTCCTGGTGGTTATTTTGTATTTGAATGACCAGCATGTCAATAGTTTCTACTCCCTGAGTCAATCAGGTCTCAAGGATGATTTCAAAACCTTTTTTAGGGAAAATTAATTTGATTTTCATCGATAGTTAAGACATTGCTCCTGCCAAAGAAGGAATGCTTTTAATATCATCAGATGCAGCTATTATATTGGATGTATTTGTTTGATTCATTGTACTTGTATTACTTAGACTGCAGGAAAAGGATAGAAAGGATTTTAGATATCATCAAGTCCAATCTCTTCACTTTGCAGCATTTCTTTTTTATAGGGAGAGTTCAACTGAGGAGGGACTTCCAGAAATGACTTTACTATAAAGAAGAAGAACTTTAATAAAACATATTTTAAAACATTTCATGTACATTCATATGGGATGCAAATTTAAAAAAAACCATCATAGTTAATATAATCAACGTAGACAAAAGTGCATTTCAGTTTGCCTAAAGAAAATGCACCCAAACATTATTTTGCAAATCAATGAAAACTGGGGTTGTGCAAAAAAAAAAAAAAGTATTATAAACATGGTGGCAATAAAAGAGACAAGTATTTGGGAGATTTTTTTTAAGTTGAATGAATTTTCATTAACAAACAGCAAAATAGAAAAGGAAGGAAGGAAATATACATTACATCAACATTTCCTCCTCCCCCTCCATTTTATAATCATCATAGCTCTGCCTTGATTCACTTGATGACTTTTTCTCCCCTTTATGCCTCCATAGTTGAATTAATTTATCTTATGGCCACTCACTTTCTTCTCTTGGTGCTATTTCTTCTTAATCCTCTTAATAGGAATCTGCCAGCTGAGTGATATTTTAAAATCAAAATCCCAAGTGGATTGCTCTCTCTGTTTACAGAAGATGTGACTGATGCATACCTAGCTTTATGAAGATAAAACACAGGATATTTAAGTTAAAATTCAGGGAATATATTATATTGGACCAGTTCACTTTAATTGGATTTGGAAGATCTGGTTGAGGTCTTTTGATATTTACAAGTGATAGGATCTACTAATAAATTACAGAAACTTTCTGAGTGTCAGCTTTCTTTTCTCTATAATCAGGATAATTACTTCCAAAGCATAGTAATATAAGGAAAGGTTTTCATAAACCTTGAAAATTCAATATTTGTGTGAAATGTTGGCTTTCAAAATTATATGGCAATGATGAGATAAAAATAAAAAAATAGAGAATGATAAAGAATAAATGGAAAGAGATGAATAAATAGAAAAATAAAATAAGATGAATGAATACAGACAGGAGGACAATGAACTAGGACAGGACAATGTCCTAAGGACATGGAATTAAGTGACAGGGCAATGAATTAAATGTAATTTACTTGATTTAATCAGCCACATCTTAAGTTGGCTTTCTTTTAAGCCTAGGGGATATATAATGGTCCTCAATTCCACATGTTTACTTTTCTCTATTTTCCATAGATTATATATGATGAAATATTATTAATATAATAGCAATATCTCTGAATCCCTAGTTTAGGCAAATTCCTGACATGTAGAGAGAGGTTTGGCTCTCTACCTAAATCAAAAGTTTTGTGCGTGTCTAGGTAGCCCACAGTCTTTTCATGTTTGAGGCAAAGATCAGAATACACTATAAATTTTAAGTAAAAGAAATGAGTACATGATATTTCAAATTTTGTTACTAGAAAGGGAAGGCAATCTGGGAAAGAAAACCTCCTTTTTTAAGAGGAGAGGGGCAAATTTCAATGAGTCATGGAAGAGGCCCAAGTGACAGCTTTGGCTTAGCTCTTTTGTTTTGAGATACCTCTACAGGCCTAACCAGAACATGAGATCTCATTCTGATAAATTCATAGGAACATCAATGCAGAGCTGGAAGGGGTCTTACAGACATGTACAATCCCATTCTTTTACAGCTGAAGAAAGAAAGGCACAGAGAGGTTAAAAGTGACTTCCATGGTCACACAGAGTCTGAGGTAGGATTTGAACATAGGTCTTCCGAATTGAAAGTCCCACATTGAACCCACTACTACTACACTACACCTCAATAAAATCAACAAAAGGATGGAACAAAGGAATCAGAGCTGCAATGTGTCACTGAAAAATCTGCACTTGGTTTTAAAAGTTCAACTTGCATATGGTAAAATATTGTGACAGGTTTTTTTTTTTTTGCTGATGATTGAAGACAATCAAGTTTCAGGTCCTACAGGGTTCTAAATATCAAAATGATTTACTTTTAGATACAAATAGAAAGTGAGCAGATATCACTTCCCTAAGCAAGCCCTAAGCAAAATTGTGAAGTAAAATTAAGTTTCATTTTGGAGCCTGCTTGCTTCTCCCCTGACGTCTCCTCCAGGTTCCACTCATTCACTGTTGACCTCACTAATAGACAGGTCCTTGTTATAGTATATTTCCATATTTTCAACCTTTGTTTGCTTCAAATGAAGGAAGAACATTTCCCTGAGGATGTTCATTTTTTAATATTCAAAAATCTGTCATTTTCTAATAGCTAATTGCAAAGTACTTGAAGTTAATTTAAAAAAATGGACCAATACCTCCTAGGAAACTAGGCATAGACAAATGAAAGCAATAAGCTGAGTCAATTGATAAATCAAACTTTGTGGGATTCCAGGAAGATGATGAAGGTTTAGCCATTTTCTATACTTTTGTTATTTCTAAGTACTATGTCATGTGTGGCATGAGGTGTTGCTCAAGCTTACCAAGGGCTCAAAGATGATTCCATGGAAAGATCAATATGTTGTGGTGAAAGAACTTATTGGACCTTCTGAAATACGATTTCAAAAACTATCTTTCTAAAACAAAATCTAAAACTCAGACTTAAGGTATATATTTAGTTTGTTTTGATACCAGAAATTACAAGAAGCAATGAGTAATAAGTAAAAATCAATGGAATGAAAAGATGAAGGAGAACAAGGTGACATATTAAGATATAATTAGGTTTAGAACAAAACAGTGAAACTGAGCTCTTCACTTACATGACCTAAAATATAAAGATAAATGGAAAACATGGAGTAGAGGACTTGAGTTTAAGGAGGAACTGATTTTGCTCACATTAGTCTTGCAATTATAAGTCACATTAAAACTAGGCTTCTTGAGTGGAAGGACACAAATATCAAGAAAAAGATACCATATTAGTTGTAAAGATTCCTGGTGTTCGAAATTTAAAATTTTAAAGTCATTTTTAAAAACTTGTCACCTCAGATTTTTGGAAACTTTGTAAATAGTAATTGCTTATTCTTAGCTAGTGCATAATTTATATGCATTATTTCATTTCAATGCATGATTTCATGTAACCTTCATAGTAGCACAATGAGGTTAGTTCTCCTCATATCATTATCCCCATTCATACCTGAGGCACCTGAGGTTCAGTGAGCTTAAGAAAAATGCCTATTGTTGTACAGCTAGTAATTAATTATATAAGGCAGAGACTGGGCCCAGAACTGTACTGCCTCCAGTTCTAGAATGCTATCTCAAAAAATCATGACATTAGAATTTATGCGATAATATCTAAATAATATTCTGGTGTAGTTCATAGAAGAATGACCTTTTATTATGATTTTATAATGCATATATGGAGTATTTAATTGAGAAGGTAAAGATAAATCCAGTCTTGGTAAGAATAAGTATAAACCGGTAAAATTCTGAATCTAAAGAAAAGCAAGAAAAGAAATCAGGAAAGAAAAGAGTACTTCAAAAGAAAATTTGGGAAGATAACAGACTATTTTTAAAGAACCATTAGAAGCATAGGAAAATAATATTCCCATGTTATTCAAACAATGACAAAAGAAAGTTATGTAATGTCTTGTCCTGATCTAGGCACAATATTGGCAAAGTTGGCACTCCCAAGTTTCAATCTAATTAGCTAGAGGCAGCTAGGTGTTGGAGAGGATAGAGCCTCAGGCCTGGAGTCAAGAAGTCTTAAGTTCAAATATAGCCTTAGATACTTTCTAGCAGTATGATCCTGGGTAAGTCACTTTGCTTCTGACTGCCTCAGTTTCCTGAACTATAAAATGGGTATAATAGCACCCATCTCCTAGGATTGTTGAGAGGATAAAACAAGAAAACATTTGTAAAACACTTAATACAGTGTATGTAACATAGTACACATTTAAAAAAATGCTTGTTTCCTTTCTTTCTTCCCTCCATCACTCCCTCATCCTTCCTTCCTTTCCTCCTTCATGTTAGGCCTACATACATTTGACCGAAAACCTCCAGCATTCTGAACAGTATAATACTGTGTAATTTCAAATTAGATTTTTGTTAGCTACAATAAACATTTACTGACTTACATTGAGCGTACAACAAACTACCCATGTCCCTCTCCCCATACAAACCACCACCAAGTCTTTGTGATATGAGGATGCCCTCTACTCATGCATCCCTCAACCTCTACTGTTAGAGGAGATTTAAAAAAATCCCTAATATAAAAAATGCTGATGTATAACTTGGATCATTAGAAGATATTTCAAAGGGTTCAGAGAATAGTGAGGATATTATGACCTAATATTCAACAAAAGAAGTTGGTTGAAATGAGGAGGAGAAGACTCTGAGAAGATGATGCAGTAGGTCAGAAAATTTCAAACTCTCAAGATTTTCCTCCACAAAAGAGACAAAATAACACCTCTGGGTGAACATAGAGCCATGAAAACAAGTAAGAGTAGGGGCAGAACAGGGGTTCTCTTGGGACAATCAGAGAAGACCTGAAGAAAAATCCCAGGACTAGATGTCCTCTCTGTGTAGAGTAAACACCTCCAGGCTAGGGGCTGCTTTAACAACAAGCTGTAAGCCCTGAGGATAGTTAGGTTGGGAGGCTGCCTGGGTCCCAGTCACAGGAATTTTTACCGCCAGGACAGTGAGGGGAATTGGGCTCCAACCTGGGGAAGATGTAGGGAACCTTTGCTGACAAGGACCACCAGACCCAGCTGTGTTGTGGAGAGCAGTAGGGGCAAGAAGGAACCAGCACACGCTGGGTGAGTGCAGAAGCAGTGGGGCAGAACAACCCTGGCTGTGGGCACTTACAAGAGGCTGGAGGTCTTGGTCTGAACTTAAGGTCAGAGGGGAGAACTGAAAAGGATCAGAGGCCAGAGGGAAGAACTGAAGGAGGATCTGAAGACAGAGGCACATCCTCCACACTCCAGGACCAGAGGTGATTATAAAAACTAAATTATTACCCCCCACAAAATACATAGGTAAAGGAAAAAGAATCAACCATAGAGAGCTACTATGGGAATAGAGAAGACTGTGGTTCATCTTTAGAGGAGGATACTAAAACAAAGAAACCCTCTTCTACTCCAAAGAGTAATGTCAAATGGTCACCTGCCCAAGAAGAATTCACTGAAGAACTTAAAAAAAGACTTTAAAAATCAAATGAGAGAGATGGAGGAAAAATTAAAAAGAAAAAATAAGAATAACACAAGGAAAACAAGAAGATTATGACAAGAAAGTCAACCAATTAGGAAAGGAGATCCAGAATCTTAAGGAAGAAAATGATTCCTTGAAAATCAGAATTGGGCAAGGGGAAGCCAGTAAAGTTATGAGAGATCAAGAAATTAAAAAAACAAAACCAAAATATAAGAGAATGTGAAACATCTCATCAGAAAAACAATGAATCTAGAGAACAAATCAAGAAGAGAAAACATAAGAATAATCATACTACCTGAAAGTTCTAATCAAAAAAAGAATTTTAATATAATAATATGAGAAATAATTAAAGGAAATTGTCCTGAAGCATTAGAACAAGAAGGGAAAGTAGAAAGAGAAAAAAAATTCAATGATAACCATCTGAAAGAGATCCTACAAGGAAAACTCTAAGAAATGTTATAGTTAAATCCTGAAACCCCCAGATCAAGGACAAAATATTATGAGCAACAAGAAAAATACAACTTACATGTGACAGTACCACAATTAGAATCACGTAAGACCTAGCATTGGCAACACTAAAAGATCACAGGTCTTGGAACAGTATATATCGAAGAGCAAAAGAACTGGGCCTCTGGCCGAAAATATCATACCCCGTAACGCTAGGCATAATTCTGAATGAAAAGACATTTGATCAATTGTTAGACTTTCAGAAATTTTTAAAAAAACCCTGAACTCAATAGAAGATTTGGCATATAAGAACCAAGAGAAATATAAGGTAATACCAATGACCAATTACAAGGGACTCAATAAGAATAGAATGTTTACCTTTTATGTATGGAAAATGTAAAATCTATGTCTAAGATTATTACTAGTAATTAGGTAGCTTATAAGAAAAATTGGGCTACCCCTGAGTATGAAATGACTTCAAAAAGTAAAACTGTTCAAGATTAGCTAAAAGAGTAATTATCTAATACAAATGAGGTTCAAGAAGAAGAACCAATACAGAAAAATTAGATGGGGGAGGGGGGCTGTTAGTTCAGGAAACCTACTTTCATCAGGAATGGGTATAAGAGAGAAAAATACATATAAATCTAGAAGAGCATAAAAGTCTTCTAAATTTAGAAAGAAAAATTCTAAGGGAACAGGGAGGGGGGAGAGGATGATGGAGGAATCTTTAGAAGGGAAGTGAAGGAATAGGTTAGAAGGATATAGAAGGGTGTTTAGATTTAGGGGAATGGAAAGATAAGGGAGGGATTGTTAGAGTGGGGGTAGGTTAAGTAATAGGAGGGTAAGAAAGCAGATAGAAGTAAAGTAGAGGAGTTAGACAGATAGGAAAAAAGAGATATGCACAAACATAAAAACAAGATTAGGAGTAGAATCTCTTAGGGAAAGTATGTGTTTATAGATATATGTATATATATATGCATATGTATATATCAATACCTATCTACAAATACATGCATGCTCAATTATAGCCTTGGAGTAATGGGTAGAGGGAAGGAAAGGGGGAAAAAAGAACGAAACAAAAAATGTATAGCAGAGGACAATAGAAAACCTAAAAGGAAGCAAAGAAAAGATGGACGGCTTTCAATGTAATGTATGGTATTTAATATATAGGCTTTCTTGAAATGATAAATTATTGCTTTATATTCTGAATCCTCTCCTATGTTCTACTGTATATATGACATGGTTTTTCTTTTTTCTTTTATACTTTAGTTTAGTATTTGTTTATAATGCTTCTTTTCTTTTCATATATATATATATATATATATATATATATATATATATATATATTTTAATGTTTGTCCAAAATAAAAATAAATTAAAAAAATGAGATAGGAAGCATTTGAGAATACAATTTTGATGACACAACAAATTATTCTGACAAGGAAAGGAGAAACTCTCTATGAAACTGATAAGCAATTTATCTATAAGCTCAGATAATTTTTAAAACATTTTTCAGAAGATGAAAGGAAGAACAAGTAACTAAGGATTAATATAGAACTGTACTGCTAAAGAACAGGTGAGTTGAGGCCCATTGTTAATTTCTGAATAATAAAATAGGTGTATTTCTTTTGGAGGCTACATTGCAGGCAAGAGGAATCAAATTAAATGGACAAGAATGTTGCCTATGATAGATGAGATAACGGTAAGTGGCAGGAGAGAAGGCAGAATTACTCAATTCCCATTTTGCTTCTTTTTTTAATGAAGGAACATAATTTGCTAAATGGGAAGTATTATAGAAGGAAAGATTAATAGATAATTGAAAACAGATATATAAGGATATAGTAAAAGAGCATTTAGCTGTTCTAAAAGAATTCAAATCATCCAGACTAGTCAAACTCATTTAAGGACATGAAAAGAACTTGAAATGTGATTAATAGTGGTCTTTTAAAAATCAGGGAAAGCTGCTACATGTCTGTAGATGGGCAAATGTGGGCTCAATTTCTAAAAATAAAATATATAATCAATTTTTCATACCATAGGGGATGAAGCTGACTGACTGTGTGCAATATTCTGGAAAAGGTTTCTAAAAAGATAATTTGTTAGCACTTTCAAAGAAAAGCAAAAGTGCTGTATAGCATCATGTGTTAAAAATGAGAAATATTAAACTCCTTTTTTTTCAAAGGATTACTAGACTGTCAATCAAGAAAATGCTATAGACATACAGCATATGCCTGGATTTTAGGTAGGCATTTGATAAGCTCATGGTACTACAGACAAGACAGATAGCTCTGCACTAGATATAGTTAAGTTTGGTTTATTTGAAACTAGACGAATGACCATACCCAAGGGGTAAGACAATCACAAAATCTCAAAGTTGGAAGAGACTTCAAAGCCACCTAGTATAACCTGTTCCTCAATAGGAATCTCCTCTACAACAAACAACTCAATGGACATCTAGCTCCAACTTGAAGACTTCCAAAGAAAATGAATGTACTAGCTCTCAAGGTAGCCCATTCCATTTTTTTTCCACAGATCTCAGTGCTAATCAACAGCTGGGGAGGGATGATAGACAGTGAGTCTATTTCATTCTAGAGAGAAGTTTCCAACAGAGCACCTCACAGTCTTTGGATTTAATTTAGAAATGTTTTTTAAATTAATAAATTGAATGAAAGCATAAATAGCATGGAAGGTTAATATGTTTTGCAAGTGACTCAGGATTCAAAATGGTTCCCCAAAATTAGAGATATGGACCAAACTGAAGAAGATGAATTTAATAGGAATAAATCTCAAATCCTATACTTGGGTTCCATAATCAGTTCCAAAATTAAAGATGAGGGAGATGTAACCAGGGGGAAGGACCTGGTAAGTTTAGGGGAATGCAAAATAATATGAATCAGCAAAGTGATGTGGCAGACAAAGAATAATATAGTCTTAGGCTAAATTAATAGCTGCTTAGGGTCTATATACACTATAGCACTGTATACTACATTGTGATCATCTTTGATCCATTTCAATTCTTTGAGGATCAATTCTTCAATAACATAGTTTACCTTTACTGATAGAAATCACACCTTCAGGCTGGCTTAAAGGATCTTCATGAGTTGTCGCAGCTGAAAAGTTCATTTCTTAAGGAATCAACCTCACGCAAGGAGCTTGTCATCAATTATCTAGTCTTGTTCTTGAGCAAGCCCATGCTTGAATATTTTCTGACTTGATAGTAATGTTTGAATGATATTCCAGTGGAATATCTATGAGTATCCAGGGTCACTTCCATGCCATGAGTAGACATTAGAAGAATATTTTTTTTTGTTGTTTTTTGTTTTTTGGCAGGGCAATTGGGGCTAAGTGACTTGTCCAAGGTCACACTGCTAGTATATGTGTCAAATGTCTGAGGCTGAATTTGAACTCAGGTTCTCCTGACTCCAGGGTTGGTGCTCTACTCACTGTGCCACCTAGCTGCCCCAGAAGAATATTTTAATATTGAAAAGGTATTATATAGTAAAATATTAAAAGAATGATTTAAAGATTAATTACAAAAATATGTCACTCAATAAACCAAATGATGGGCAAAATTGCAAATATAAATAAGCCCAATAAGAGTTCTAATTAATTTACATGCAAAAAACAATAACATACATCATTTGGCTGAACTGGGGCCTTGCCCTGATTCTACCAGAGATTAGAATCTCACTTTCAACAATAGATCCCACGTCTGAGTTCCTTCTACCTGCTGCCAGACTGCCCTGACAATAAATACCTGTCTACCTGTACTGTTTTCAGTCTGACATAGTGCTAAAGATACCCACCTCCTGACAACTGCTGGGCCTTCCAAATGACAATCATGTGTCACTGAATTAATTGCCTGTTGCTGAATTCTACTATCCAGGCTTCTTACTAGTATCCACTGCAAAGACCTTTCCTAATTATTCAAATGAGTATTTGAGGCACAGTAAAAATCCTGGAATAACAGAAAATTCTTTAGATAATACATAACCCTCACTGAGCTTAGATTTCTGCTTCGTCAAATGAAATGGGTACTAGAAAAATATTTTGTGAGTATCTTTGTGTCCCAGCATGCAGAAAAGTTCATTGCAGGTAGTTAACTCAAAAAAAAAAGTTATGGAAAGCTATTTTGCTTAGATGAGAGTTCTTACTTTTGGATCATTTTATTCAGATGCAGATTTTTTTTGTGGTTACTATATTCTTTCTTAGAATTTGTCTCTGGTGAGTGACTGGCTGTTTCAGCTATCTTTCTTCCTATATTGTACCTATTCCTTTTGTTAACTCTGTGTGTATATTTTTATATCTCCATCTATATCTTTTATTACATATCTATACAATATGTATATATGACCATGATGTAGTATACATGCACATGTGCACAACTGGGCACATGCACATATGTATCTGTATGCATGTGTATATACAAGAAATTATACTACACCTATATGTATTTATATATATGCATCTGTATGTATGTATATACTATATGCACATAGTATGTACATGAATAAAGACACATATGTATGAGAATATAGGTATATCTGTGTGTATATAGCCAGGCAGTCAATAAACATTTATCAAATTCTGTGGGTATAAACATTTATCAAATGTCTACCACATGCCAGGTACTGGGTTATGTGCTGGGGATACAAAGAATGGTAAATGATAGTCCTTGTACTTAAGAAGATTACGGTTGAATGGGGGAGGCCTTATGCAGACAACTGTATATATTCAAGCTATAGACAGGATAAATTTGAAATCAACATAAAGCAGGGGAAGGATGATGATACACATGAATAATTGTTTTCTTTCTCCTCTGTCCTTTCATTTTTTCAGTTTAAGGACTTTTGATTAGATTTGTAAACACTATCTCTAGCCAAGAGCCTGTCATTCTTAATGACAGCTTAATTTTAAGTTGTCCAGAAATCCAAATACTTTCTGAGACACCATCTTCTGCACTTCCTGAATTAGATTTTCTCTTCTGCAACCTTTGCTTTCAATGAGCAACTGTGATGAAAGCAATACCTGGGATCCTAATGTCTTCAGTTCCTGGACCAAGACTTGGTAATTATTAGCAATGATTTCAAGGTTCATCCTGCCAGTGTTATTTGTACCCCACATGAATCACCAGAAGTGCACTGTAGTCATCCATTGTGACAACTCTTAGGGGGTTTTCTGTTATGTCTCAAATAAACTCCCTAGGAAATTAATAAGCCTTTCAATCATTGTTATCAGTTTGGTAAAAAGCTGCCTTACTACTCCTCGTCCCTGCCCCCCCCCACTGTCTTCTTTTAGTTATCCAGGATCACAGGCTTGTTCATATTTTACTTTCCTTTCTCCTTTATCGTCCATAATCATTCAGTCACCATGCCTTGCTAATTTGACCTCTTTAAATCTCACATCCTTCCCCTCTCACTTCTATCCCTTCTCTTTTTGCTGTACTCACACCAGCCACTACATTACTTTACTGTTATCATTTGGATTATTCCAGTGGCCCCCACATTGGTTCCCCTGCTTCTAACCTCTCTCCTTTACAATATAACTTTCACGTATTTAGTACAAGAAATAAAAACATTATTCCAAGAAGTCCATAGACTCCACCATAGTGACACACACAAAAAGGTTAATAACCCATGTCTTAGAGATTTAGACTAAAAGACCTTGAAAATTTAATGACATCTAATTAAATCTGGCTGACTAATTGCTATCACTTGATAATCATGTGGGAACACCAGCAGGGGCCTGTAAGTTAAAGCATTAGAAAAATTCCCCCGTACATATACTTAGCCCCTCTCTCTAGAACCCACAGGAGAGAAGAGCCAGCCTAGGCCTGGGTTCCTAGTATACTAATGTGAGCGGGCTTTGAGGGAGTAACTCCAGAGCCTAGAGGCAACAGGAAGCCACTACAGTTTATATAGTATCAGGATCAAAACATTAGAGCTGCAGCTAAGGAAAATGCCACTAACACAGTATCAGATGGACTGGAGTAGGGAGATCTTTGAGGTAGGAGAAGTAATTATTAACTAAGAAGAGAGGTGAGGGCCCAAGGTGGTAGCTGTGTGAATGGAGAAAAAATATCAGATGCAAGAAATGTTATGAAGGTAGAGACAGCAAGATTTGCCAATTGATTAGATCTGTGGGGTAAAGGAGAGTGAGAAGTCAGGATAATATCTAGGTTATGAGCTTGGGAGACTAGAAGCATGGTGATGCCTTTGACAGAAACAGTGAAGGAGAGAAGTGAAAGATAATGAGTCCACTTTGGAATAGTTTAAATTTAAGATGTCTCCTAGAAAAAGAAATATTAGTAAGCCCCTTCTCTGTCTTCTTCATAGGAGTTGGTGAAGTGATTGAGGGGACTATGGAATATTACATATGATATCATATTTTTGACATATTGATTAGTGTTGCTAATTTTTTCACTTTTAAAAAATTCTTCATGATAAAAAGTAGCTCTCTGGGAATGGGAAAGGGAGGAATCCACTAGAAAGTATAGGTGTATGAACAAAAGATCCATGAAATTTTATTTTTTTTAAATTTTATGACATACTTAGAGTGCCCTGAGCTCACAGAATATCAATAGTTTAAAATTATAAGTAATTTTTGAATAAATAATTGCATTAGTGACTTCTGACTAAAATCTAAGGCCAGGAAATATGTATATCTGTATATATACACACACACATATATTTATTTTTGCTCTCTACTCATCCTTCCCCTTAAACCTTGTGGGCTGCTGAGTCAACATTAGTCACTAAAACATTAGATAAAGATGATTATAGAAAGGAGTGAAGTCAATAATTTTATCTCAACAATAGTCCACTGTTTTCTTTCACCTTTGAAAACTATTTCCATATTTTTTTTACTCTGAACTAATATCAAAACATGTAAAAGAAAGTTGTAGGAATTATTTGTTTGATAAGTCAGTAAAACACCAAAAGGAGAGACCACTGTTTTGATTGTCAGGATGTATACTCTAGTCAAGATTCTGAAATGCAATCTTCTTTCCTTGGTGATAAGATGTCCTTTGTGTGCCTAATAACCATGATCATAAGCTATAACAATGAAATTTATTGAAGCAATACAACATATACATGTACATTTTTTCTAAGAGAAATTTAAAACATAAAATAGGGAAATTGCATGATAAAATGGAATGATATGGACGGAAAATCAGTTCTGGCACAGAATAAATCATGTAATCCAATACCATGAAATACCTTTAAAAACTTGGATATGAACTTATTAACTGATTAAAAAGAAAAAAAATACTCTGACCAAATATTCAATTTACTTATATGAAGGCCTTAAAATATATTTTATGAACTTCAATTTTTTTTTTTTTAATTATAGAAGGTTGTTTGCTTTAAAGGGCTGTACTTGAGATCTAGCTGAAGATCAGTTCAAAATGCAATTATTTATAAAATTTTTCTTGTCTAAATAACTTAGAGTAACTGCTAGGCATTTCCGAAAAATTGAAAATTAAGCTCTGGCATGCGGTGAACATCAAGAAAATAATAGAGAAAAAATGGTTTATTGGTCAAGGAAAGGGGCTGGATCATATCCTGCACCCTACTTTGACAACTGAAGTTTTACAATTGCAAAAATGGTATGCTGATAACCCATACCTTTCCATAAGATCATATCTTTCCATAACACCAAATCTAACTGATTTCATTCAGTGTTTGAATTACTCTTGATCAGTTGCTGCTAAATCCAGTTGGACATTAGTACTCTGTTGTTATTCCCTCATCTTATCCTCATACTCTCCTCCCATCCTTCTTTGTTATCCAGGACACTATTGTATATCTGTCACTCTAATAGGCTCTTGCTTTTGGCAATCCATAATTTACACAAATGACTATAAACCCCACATGTGGGAAATGAATGATCATGTAAAGTGAGGCCCAACAGCCATTAGTAGATACAAGGAATCTGCAAGATCAGGAAAATAGATTTGGGTAGCATTCATTCAATCTAATACCCAAGAAAGGAAGAAAATGGAACTTACTCTTAAATTGTGATTCTATTCATACCATATTTGAAGCTAATAAAAGTAAAGGGCTTTCTGGACTTTTAAACATTACCCATAACAAATAAATGAGTATTCATTGAATTTCTATAAATATCTTTGAATGCTTGAAGTTTATAAAATTTGAATTTTACAACAGGAAATCAAAGTCAGCCAACATTTTCCGATGGTAAAGGTGATCAAATTCACTTGAATTTAACAAACATTTATTTACAAACATACATTACAAGGTACTGTGTTTGGTGCTGGGTATATATATATATATATACACACACACACACATATATACATATATATGTATATATATACATACATATATATATATATATATGAACAAAATAATCCTGAGAGGATGTCTGAAGGAAGATAAAGATTCTTAGAGGCAAAGTTGAGGAAAGGGTGCATTATAAGCATAGATTCAACAAATAGTTTTGGATGTTTGAATGTTTTTGAATGGTTTTTAATGGATAGGTATTTACCTGGTCTTATAATCTACAGGACACTGAAGGAGACATAAAGCAGCTTAATAAGCCATTCTTACTTTCAATGAATTTACAGTCTAGTTGGAGTTTAAATTGTGAAAAATGAAATAGTCAAAAGATTCAAAGTAAAATATAATAGAAAAGACAACAGGAAAAATATGATTAATCGTTAAATTAAATACACACACAATAACTGCTTTTAGAGTTTAGTAGAGGGAAAGAAGTGGCAGGACTAAAGCTGCTTTTTGAAGAATGGATAATATTTGGAAAGGTGAAATAGTAAGATAGATACGAAAAAACACAAAGTACTTTCATGGGCTGTTAAATATTATGGAACCATAGACTCTTTAGAGATGGGAAGGACCTTTAGGAGCACTTAGTAAAATCCACTCATTTTGAGAAACAAGTAGTACAATGGAAATAGTTTGGAATTAGGTCTGGATTAAATTTCCGACTCTACCATTTTCTATTGTAACATTTAAAATTTCTGGGTCTCAGTTTCCTCATTTATACAGTGAGGGCATTGGACTAGATAATCTCTAAGGCTGCTTTGAGCCCTAAATCTATGATACAATGATAATATGAGGCTTAGAACAGTTAGGAACATAGCTAGGTCTGGAATCCACATCTTCTAATTCTATTGCCTTACATGACAGCTATGCTTAATTGCATTGGTCTAGGCATACACAGATTAAAGCCTCATCCAGAGTGCTGGAAATATAAATGAAAAAAACATACACAAGTTGGTACAGTGTACTAGAAACACCATTGGATGTGGAGCTAGAAAATCTAGGTTTGAATTTTGGGTCTGCTACTTATTCTCTTTGATTTATGTAAGATAATTAACCTGTTTGGATCTCCTATCATTCATCTGTAAAATGATATAGCATTGGAATTGATGACTTTGGCAGTCCTTTCTAGCCCTAAATCCTAAGGACCCATGATAGACATTATAAAAGAAAACTCCATAGGACTTAAAACTGTTAGCTATAGGGATGATATGAGGGAAAAGTAAGAATCGGATTACTCAGATGCTATCAGACATGCTTTCTCTACCTCTCATACCTGTAGGATAAATAGAAGCTTTATTCATATATTCATTAACTACCATGTGAGTGTGTGTGTGTGAGTGTGTGTGTGTGAGTGTGTGTGTGTGTGAGAGAGTGTTTCCTTTAATGCATGTACATGGTTGAAAAAGCAAGTTAAAAAAACACTACAATATTTGCAGAATCATTGGTAGGGTAATGGCAATTCTGACAAGAAGACAATATAGGGAAGCAAATTTTTATGTACACAGTGCCTGGCTTTGCAGTTCTAATATCGAAATATTTTTTGTTCTCTTCTCAAGAAATTCTTCAGACTTTCTCTTTGTATTCTAGACTAGTCACTTTGGTGTTCATACCATGAAAGAAAATAAAGGGAACAAGCTATTTTCTCACCATGGAGAAAGTCCTTGCAAACCTGAGCTTATACAATTCTAACAAATACCACACCTTTCAAAGAGCCACATGAAGACAGCTGTGCTATTTTTCCACCCACAAACTTATATTTTTAACTTTCTTTATATTTCCTTTACACAGTGTTTGACAGATGCTTATCTATAAGCTTTTTTCTTCCTTTTTTAAAACCATGAGCAGGAAAAGACACTTGAAGTAATGTGGCAATGTACCTTCTATACCTGTGGCTGCTTCTAGAAATTTAGATGAAAGGATGCATTTTTGGAGCTAGAATGTGAAGAGTTATGAAAATATTAAAATTATGAGAATGTGCTCACATGCTGCTGGAGCCATTAGGGGCAAATAATGTATCTTACTTACATTTAATCTTATTATAAGTTAGCATTAAAAACTAGCACTGATTCATATCAATATAAAACCAGCTTTTGTCGGTGTTACTATGGGACAAGTAGATTGTGAATGATGGTGAAGGTGATTACTATTATGCCACCATTTCTTTTGAATATTTTCTTTTATATATATTTTCACACCTATCAATGTAAAGAATTTATTAAGCATTTGTTATATGCTAAGTATTGTCCTAAGTGCTGGGGACATAAAGAAAGTAAAAATATGGCCCTTTTTCCTCAAGGAGCTCATATTTTAATGGGTGAGACAAGTTACAAACAATATATATGTTTATATGTGTGCCAATATGTAAACATATTTGTATTGTAAAAATATTATAAATATTTGTATAAGATATACAAATATTTCTATGTAGTAGACTTAATATATAAATCTATTTTGTATATTTCTATATTTGTATTTTCATATGTATACATACCTATATGCCTTTGGGCAGCTCAAGTAACTGATAGAAATTCTTCATTGGTTCATGTACAAAATGAGCTGATGGAAAAGCCCTGATTGAGTTTGGAGTCAAAGAGCTTGGGTTGGAATCTTGATTCTTCTATGCTTATTAGCTATCTTACGTTTTAGTAAACCACTTAGCCTTTCTGGCCCAAGTTTCCAATACAACGAGGTATTGGTTTGGATCAGAAATTCTTAAGCTTTTTAAATAAATTGACCCCTTTGGCAGTCTGGCAAAACTCATATTTTAAATATACATATTTTAAATTCATAAAATAATATCAATTATGTGATAACATAAAATGTTATTTTATGTAATAATGTAAGTGTGTTTATAGTAATATAATACATTTATTCATCTAAATAATAAAATTGTTTTCTTTTGTATATATAATTAACAAGATATTTTAAAAGAGTTTTAAAGAGCAAGTTTAAAGACCCTAGATTAAAAACCCCTATACTAATCCCATATCTCACTAGATAATTGCTCAGACACCTCCAGGTCCAAGCTTCTACCATGATGGCTTAGCATAATGAGATCAGATATATGACACATACCATTTTGCTCCCTCTGCACTCCTGCAGCCAGCAGATCAGGTTCCCCAAGGCTTATGTCATTCAGTCTGGTTCCTAGACACTCCATGCAAAGATGTTTGCACCATTCCTCGGCCTCCAGCTCTGCAAATAATAAGTAATGACCATGATACACTGCTTTGCACAAAGGTATCAAGAAATAATGACAAGGGACACAAGGGATAAAGTACTGGAGCCACACTTATGAAGACCTGAGTTCAAATCCTACCTGAGACACTTGAAGGCTGAGTGATCCTAGAAGTCATTTGACCTCTCTAAGCCTCATTTTCCCAAACTATGAAATAACAAAAATAATAGCTCCTACCTCACCAGGTTGTCATAAGGATCAAATGGGATTATATATGTAAAATGCTTTACAAACCCTAAAGAGATTTATAAATGCTAGCTACTGTTGTTGTTGTTAGAAGTTCTGTGGATGAATCTGAATTCTGTACCTCTATTTGCAGCCACGACAACCAAAGCAAAAAAAAAAAAAATTAAAAACACAATCACTAACAAATGTCTATTTTCTAAGTTATTGTTGAGATAATTTTAAAATAATTGACTATGAGATATAATGATGCTAAACATTTTCTTCCACAGAAATTTTAGGTAGGTCTCATTCTGTAAATAAATTGATTATAAAAATGAACAGAACTGAAACAATTATGTAATAATGCAACTTAAACATTCCTACAATTGCAAAATAGCAATGAATGGTTCAATGACTCCCAGTATATTAATCTCATATATTTGAGGTTTTCTCCATTAATACATACTTATCTCATACAATTTTCCTGGGCATGAATGTGATGAGATATTCTGAACAGTCACTGACCTCCTATAGAAATACAAATTTTGATAAGGACAATTACAATTAACTTAAGCTTACTAATTGCACTTGGCTCACTCATATTTTCCTTTGCTATAGGAGTTGTTATGCTCAATTGATCTCCATCTAAAAGAAGCAGAAATTGGTCAAAGGAGTAGTGAACTAGATCTTTCTGTATTCTTTCTGGTATTTGAAAAAAAATTATTTAGGTTTATAAAAAACATAACTCTAGCTCCTCCAGTGATTAGCTGTATGGCCTTGGGCTAGTCACCAAGCCTAAGGTTCCTCATTTTCAAAATAAAAAAAAAAGCTTATGTCAGAGGTGACAAATTCCCACACAATAACAGCATAAGAAGTGGGCTTTGGGGTCAGCTGAGACAGTAGCAGCAGAACTTACAGGAGCTCTCAGCCCAGCCTCTGACACCACCCTGGAAGCACTGAAAACTTACAGATTCCTAGAACAAACTCTGAAAACAGAAGAATGAAAAAGCCTACAACTTGGGACAGTGTCCCTTATACCCTACTGCAAAAACAGAGACCAACAATAACATAAAGTTAAAAGTCAATAAACTGCCTGAAAATAATCAAACTGCAACAAAAATTTCTGACCATAAAAAGTTACTATAGTGACAGGGAAGATCAAGACAGAAACCCAGGAGAAAACAACAATGTGAACAAACCTATAAGTAAAACCTTAAAGAAAAAATAAAATTGGACACAAACACAAAGAGAATTCCTGGAAGAATTAAAAAAAAAGATGAGTGGTAGAGGAAAAATTAGGAAAAGAAATGAGAGGGATGCAAGAAAATTGTGAAAAGAGAATTAACAGCTTGGTAAAAGAGGCACAAAAAATACTGAAGAAAATAGCACCTTAATAGGCCAAATGGTAAAAGAGACAAACAAGTTCACTGAAGAAAAGAACTTAAAAATCAGAATTGGCCAAATGGGAAAAAAGGTACAAAGCTCATTAAACAATATAATTCCTTAAAAAGCAGAGTTGGGCAAGCGGAAGCTAATAATTCCATGGAACATCAATAAACAATAAGACAAATTCAAAAGAAGGAATGAGTAGAAGAAAATGTGGAAAACTACTTGGCAGAAACCAGGTAGAGACCAAATTCTCATACTGTATAGCAAGATAAGGTCAAAATGGGCACACAATTTCTATGTAAATGGTGAATATCATAAGCAAAATAGGGGACCATGGAATATTTTTCTTGTCAGTTCTATGGATAAGAGAAGAATTATGACCAAACAAGAGATACAGAACTTCACGAAAATTAAATAATTTTGGTTAGAATAAATTTAAAAGGTTTTGCAGAAACAATATCAAAGCAGCCAAAATTAGAAGGAAAGTAGGAAAAGATTTTCAGAGCCACTTCCTCTGATAAAGGCCTAATTTTTTAAATATATAGGGAACTGAGTAAAATTTATAAAAATAAGAGCCATTGCCCAATTGATAACTGGTCAAAAGTTATGAGAAGGAAGTTTTCCAAAGAAGAAATCCAAGCTATCTATAGTTATATAAAATAAATTCTCTAATCATTATTAATTAGAGAAATGCAAATTCAAACAACTCTGAGGTACCACCTTACTCATTAGGTTGGCTATTATGATAGAAAAGGAAAATGACAAATGCTGTGTGGGGGCAGGATGTGGAAAAAGGGGGACACTAATGCACTGTTGGTGGGGTTGTGAATTGGACCAACCATTCTGGAGAACAATGTGGAATTATGCTCAAAGGTTATAAAATTGTGTATACCCCTTTCCCCAGCAATACCACCACTTGATCTATATCCCAAAGAAATCAAAGAAAAGGGAAAAGAACCTATTTATACAAAAATATTTGTGGCAGATCTTTTTGTGATGGCAAAGAACTGATGACCGAGAGGATACTCATCAATTGGGGAATGGTGGAACAAATTGTGTTGTACAATTTGGATGGAATGCTATTATGCTATAAGAAGTGAAAAGCAGGATGGTTTCAGGAAAGCTTGGGAAGACTTATATGAACTGATATTAAGTGAAGTGAACAGAACCAGGAGCAATATTGTAATGATGACCAAGTATGAAAGACTTGGCTACTCTGATCAATGTAATAATTTAAAACAATTCTGAAAGACTCATGGTGAAAAATGTTATCCACCTCCAGAGAGAGAACTGATGAATTCTGAGTACAGATTTAAGTATATATTTTTTACTTTTTAAAAACATGGTTAATACGGAAATATATTTTACATGATTTTGCTTATAACTGATGTTATATTGCTGGCCTTCTCGATCGCTGGACGAATGATGGGAGGGAGAGAGAAAATTCAGAATTCCATTTTTTAAAAGAATGTTTAAAATAAATACATAATACATTTTTTTAAAAAAAAGATTATACATGTTATAGATGAGGTAACTGACATGGGGAGCAAGTTTCCATACTGGGAATTGTTCAGACCACCCTTTCCTGTTAAATGTCAAAGCCTTGAAATTATCTGTATCTCTGAGATATCAAGGTATCACCACAGATATTCTAATTAATTCATCAATAACAGGAGAATCCTAATAAGTTCTGGATGGTATATCAAAACTTCTGTACAAAAAAAAAAAACTCTTCTTTAACCAGTTAAAAATTGCTAGTCCTGTGCTTAACATACTAAGGTTCTTAAGATTTATATATGCAAGTATGTATGTATGAATATATATGGATTTATAACGATTTAGAAAAGCCACTTGTTAATTGCCAACTTTCCCCCAGGAACTCACATATTACTTAATTTCTGAGACCTTCTCTGGTTGTTGAAACTTTATGACTTCGGAATTCTGAATTATACCTTAGAAGGGCCTTCCCTGTTTCCCTTTAGAATATAAAACCAGATATAGAGATTGTTTTTTAAAGATTTGAAGAAAAGAAGAACAAAACTCATTCCCTAGAAAATTTTAAATCAGAAGGTGCCTTGAATAGTGGACTTCCTCAATGAAGGTAGCTTTAGAGAGAGGTATTATAAAATCTGAGATCTATGGAATCTTAAATTTTCCCTAATTTCTCTGAAATTCCACAGTGCAATCAACAATTACTCATCCTGCTTGGCATACCTAATACTAGCTCTTAATACAAGGCTAGTGCAGGGCAAGGGAAAGATTTCTGGATCTGAAGTTAGAGGCTTTAGGTTTGATTTTGTATTTGTGTGACTATGGGGGATTCTTTTAACCAGTCTTGAGTTCAATCTCCTCCTCTGTAAATGAAAGGAGTTGAATTAAATAACCTCTGAGCTACTTTCCATCCCCAAATGTATGATTTCATCACTGTTGTAGCCCTTAGATTATAGCCTGAACATTGTTTTCTATAACTGGTCAAAGATTAGAGATGTTTAGACAATGTAACAAAGTATCTGGCAAACAAACAAATAAAGCCACATTTAAGGAATTTGGAGAAGAAAAAAATTAAAGACAAATGTAGAAGTTGGCACCACAACAAACCAGAACCAGAACCAAAACCAAAACCCAAAGGCAAAACCATTAACCCAAACTCAATACCATAAATTTTGGAAGTAATGAGAGATTATTAAGTTCACCAGCAATGATCCCCATCAACACTGGCAGTGTGCCTCCCTGATGACTCCCCAAGGAACAAAACTTATATAGGTTCCAATTTACGCAGGAGTTAAATTGAGTATGGGTGAGGTGGGATTGGATAAATCAATATCACCCTTTTAAATCAAGAGATTCAGAATTGGCATCAGCTGGTAAATCATTCATGAAATACGACTCGACATTAGAATCATGTAATGTTGAAGATGGAAAGGATCAGTCAATCAGTCAACAAGTATTTATTAAGCACCTACTAGCAATCATCTACTTTACCCTTCTTATTTTTACATTTGTTTAAAATAAAACCAGAGATGAAATGACTCATCCCAGGTCTCTTCTTAAACAACCTGTTGGCCTTACAAATATTTAGCGATTTATCCTCATTCCTGTCACTGAATTCTCCTCTAACTACTCAAAGAGTATAGCAAACACACTCAATTTTCCTCTGTAGGCAAATGTCTATTGAACCAGCAAAAAAAATGTGGGAGGAAAGGGAGAGAGGTTGAACCAGAGAGGTGTGTTGGCAGTGAAGCTTCTTTTGTGTCCCCAGGCATACCTCAAGAACAGCTTTATTATTATCCCAAAGAGCTGGCAGGCAATTTATAGTACTGAAACACACACTTTTTAAAATTTTGGTGTGCGTGTGTGTGTTTTGGCCTTACAAAGACTATAGTTTTTCCCTCATCACACTGACTCTTTGCTTTCAGAAGGTATTACCCATGATGGAATAAGCATGGACTCACAACATCATAGCTCTAGAGCTAGAAGGGATGATAGAGGTCGATTAGTCTAACCCCCTCATTTTACATAAAGGAAACTTAGGCCCAGAGAATTAAGTGACTAGCACAATATCACACAGGTAATAAGTAGCACAGCCAGAGTTTAAATTCAGATCCTATTAATTTTATCACTATAACATCTCTTGTATATGTTCCCTTCTCTGCTTTGACACTTCTACCACTCTGGTGCATCATTATACCTCATTATCATCTCATTACAGGACTATTTTATAAGAGCCTGCTCATAGGTCTGCTGGCCTCAAGTCCCTCCCTACTTTATTCTATCCTCCACTCAGATGCCAAAGTGATCTTCCACAAGTCTGACAATATCAAACCCTGCCCCACCCTCAACTCAACAAAGTGGCTCTTTCTTACCTCCAAGATCAAATACAAAACCCTCTATCCTCTATAACCTGGCCTCCTCCTACCTTTTAAGTCTTCTTATACTCTATTTAATCCCATATACTCTGTGATACTGGTTTTCTTGCTGTTCTTCCCACAAAACATTTATCTCCCAACTCAGTGCTTTTCATTGGATGTCTGGAGTGCTGCTCTTGCTCCTTACTCCTGCCTCCTGGCACCTCTGGTTTTCTTCAATTCTAAACTAAATCCCATCTTCTTCAAGATGCCTTTCCCTGCTATTTGGGGAGGGGGGGCAGGGAGGTAATGCTAATACTTTTCCTTTGAAAGTATATATAATTTATCCTGTATAATATATATCTTGTACATTCATAGTTGTTTACATGTTGTCTACCTTGTTAGGATGTGAGCTCTTCGAAGGCAGACACCATGGTTTTTACTTTCTCTGTGTACTCAGAACTTAGTACCATGCTTGGCACAAAATAAGCACTTAATAAATGTTTACTGACTAACATGATTCCAAGTTCAGTGCTATTCAAATCTGACTAAATCCATGACTCCCTAGATTAGTTCTCCACCTCTGTCCTAGTGACCTCACACTGGCAATATCTTTACCTTTACATCCTTCTTCTATAATTACTGAGTTCCTCTCCCACAACCTCCATTTGAGGAAGTACCCATATAAACCATTCAAAGTTGGCTCATTCTCTGATTCAGCAGACTACTTCTCCCAGTCCTTTAGCTTCCTTTTATGCATTGTCTTCTGCTACTGGAATGTAATATCCTTGAGGAGAGGGATTGCTTTTCTTTTTGTTTGTATTTGTATTTCCAGTGCTTGGCAAAGTGCTTGGCACATAATAAACATTTAATAAATGTTTTACATATCTGTCTTTCCAGCATTCCTGCTATTCTGGCCTGCACAGCTTTGCTATATTATCTTTCTTTTTGTTTTTTTTTCACTCTAAGTCATACTCTCATGACTCAGCAATGTTTTTCATTTAGTTGCCTCACTCTCATTTCCTCCTGCTCTATCATCTTTCCTATTTCTTACCAATTCTCTACTATCCCATCCCAATATCCTTCACAACAGGACTCTGCCTCAGTAGGCTAGGGCCCTTCATTTCCTACCTAGCTGTTTGAAGTTCTTCATCATCCCCTTCCTCTCCCATCTCCCCCAAGTCTCCTTGCCAGTTGCTTTTTCTTCCCCCACCCCAACCCCTTTTCAGCTTCCTTTTATGTGTTGTCTTTCTCCATTAGATTACAAACTCCTTGAGGGCAGGGACTATCTTTCTCTTTCATACTTCTATCCCAAGAGGTTGGCACAATACCTAGCAAATTGTAGGTGCTTAATAAATGCTTATTGACTGAATTTATTTACTGTTATATGTGTATTTTTAAATATGTGTATATTTTAATGTTTTAAGATAGGTATATTTTAAACTACGTGTGCTGCCTTTAATTCTTTTTGAAAGACGAGGCACATAATACATCATAGATCAACAAAGAAATAAATTTAAAGGTAGCAGCTGTGCTATGGATGGACATTGGAACTTGTACACCTGGCAGCAAATATATTTGACTCATCAGGTAACACTGGCTTCGCCATACTTGCAGCATCTTTTTGGATAAAAGAACTTAAACTATTGATTGATCAGCTGGCAGGTAACAAGAAACTTTGTCTTCCACAGGACACTTCAGTGAGCTTAGGCCAGCATGTGAAGGAGTTTATCCAAGGACTCACTGCTCAGAAAGTACAAGGGACAATTGCTTTTTCTGTACACATTTGGACAAATTTTTGTTTTTTTCTACTTATTGTAGTTCTAGACTTAGACTATACAATACAAATTATTTTCTCTCCTTGTGTAGCTCTTCAAAGGAGATAATTTCAACTTTTGTCTTGGCCTTTTAAAATCCATGTGAAAGGTTTCTGAAATGTTCTTTTGAATTGAGGAATATGGACCTTCTAAATGCTTAATCCACATCAAACCTGTGCATTAATTTCTTCCTGTAAGTAGACATGCTGCCTTGCCATCAGAAATAGGCTTGATCAGTAAGTAGGCAAGACATAGTTGCCATTGATTTTTCATTTTTGTCGAAGACATGAACTGCTTTTGGTGGGATGGGGGGGTGGAATCTACTTGTAGAAATCCATAAACCCAGAGACCATACTTTCTGAACTAAAAAGCAAGACATATAATCTGACAAAGGCATTGTTAGAAAAGCTTTGTTAGTATATACTTTCTTTTAAAGTTGGGATGCACATTTTCTGAGCTCATGAATTACCTCATGAAAGAGGTACACGTAACAGTTTTGTATGATTCTGAGCATCAATGGTACTTCTCTCAAAGGATCTAGATATATGTAATTAAAGGAGTTATCTCACCATTAACTTGAGTCTTGAATATATGTGCCTCTGTAAATAGGAGTTTGTGGTTCAAACACACTGGCAGTCAGAGATAGTGACAAAGTCTGTTTGAGTTTTCCTTCTTGGCAAAGTAGAAAACAATTATTTCCATCCACATGGGCACTCCTGCAATAACTATCCAATTCCACATGTCTCACTGCTGCCCTTAGGGAGCCATCTGTTTCTCCTACTGTGGACATGTCAGGCCCACAGAGACAAACTCTACAGCAGAGGCTTAACATAAATAAAATATGATAGAATAAGATACGTGATTATCTTCTGACCAGTATACAGAGTTGTAAAAGCTCTTCTAACACTGCATAGAGACCAAAGTAATGTTTTTGACAGAAAGAAAAATTAAGGAACATTAATATTTAAATCTTAGATATACAGAACTATTTCCCTGGTAAGGACTTTATGAGGTTAATTTTTCATTACAATTCTTTAATGTGTTTTACTCACAAGTAAAAATGTCATTTAATTAGCATGTTTACTCGAATAAAATATATACTTAAATCTTTTCAATACATATGCTCTTCATAAAGTTTTGTGGGGAGTGTATATACATACACACACACGTATATGTATGTATAGGGAGAGAGGGAGAGAGAAGGGTGAGAGAGGGCACAAGAACATTCTAAAACCCTTGGGTTTGCTGAGTGAAATCATACAAGTATTTCCTACCGTTAACAAGTTGCATTCCAAAAGTCATTAAAGTCATTGTAAACTACTCGTTGAAATCTCAAAACACATTTTCTAATAGAAAACATAGGTTCACAAATAGCCACAAAAGTCAACCTATTCACAAAGACAACTGAAATCAATTTATATTTTGTCTTTGAGTTGACCTCCTACCACTTCCCCTATAATTGGTTGAATACTTTCCTCTTTGTCTCTTCTTCTTCCAATGGTGTTTTTTGGAGTCTTGGAACCAAACCAATGTTTGTCAATATTTTTAATGGGAAAATGCACTGCATGACATGTGTTTAGCGGGGGATATAGGACCCACAGAATGCCTGTATCCCTTGCTGAAGCTTTGGTTGACACTGATCATTCTGTTTGTGGTAAGAAGGGATACAGAAAGACTGAAAAAGGTCCAGATAGCTCACATTTTAGGCATGTTGATAACTGGCTGCTTAGTGGATAGCCTGAAGAGATTGTATCAATGAAATGAGTATTTCTTTCTTGGGGGCTCAGGAGGAACACTTTTCAAAACTGCCATGGCCTTGGTTAGTAATTCACATTTATAGATACTGATAAACCAGGTTTTCATAAGTTGAGGTATATATGAACGGATCAGAAGTATAGCAAATAAATAAAATGAATAGCAATCAGAACAGATGATGTTAGTGTGAGAAAAGACAATAGATATTTTTGGGACTTTTTGGGAGTCTCAAGCATTGTTGTATTAATCTCACAATATTTACCAAATCCAATCTCTTCTTTCTACTCAAATGGCTACCACTTCCTCCTCCTTCCCTTGAGATAATGGAGTGACCTTTCTCTCTAATCCAATCTATCCTCCACGTAGTCACCAAAGTACCTAAAGCAAATGGTTGACCACATAACCCTTTCTGTTCAATAAACTCCAATGGCTCCTTCTTATCTCTAGGAAAAAAATATAAATACCACCATTTGACATTTAAAACTCTTCGCAACCTTGCATCCACCTATCTTTCCAATCTTTTTTTACATTACTCCCCTACACGAAACCTCTAGTTCAACCACTCTGAAGTTTCTTTTATATATTCCATCCCCTGCATCCATGCCATTGTTGCTGTTTACCCTTTCTGGAAAGCTCTCCTTTTAAAACTCTGCCTTTTAAAATCCCTGACTTTCATCAAGACAGCCCAAGTACTACCTCATCAACTGTAGTTTTCTCAAAGGCTCTAGATATGTGTAATTAAGGAGTCATCTCATGATTAACCTGAGAATTAGATAAAGGTACTTCCTCAAACCTAGTTTGCGGTTAAAATATATTAAGGGTTAGAGACAGGGATGAAATCTATTTGGTTTTTCATTCTTTGAAAAGTAGAAAACAATCACTTTCAGCCACTTAGTCATTCCTGTCATTTCTTTTCTATTGCTTTCCCTACAAGCTGCTAGTGACTTCCATTCTAACAGCTCCTTCCATCTACTCTGCATGTATTTTTATGTACCAACACCTGCAGTTTTTCTCATTAGAATATAAGATCCTTGAAGGTATTTGTTACCCAAGAATGAATTTTAATAATTGTAAATATACACATATATGGATTTTATATATAATTATGTAAACAAATATGTATGTATGTACATTTATAGTTTGTTGTTCACTTGTTTCAGTTGTTCACAACTCTTCATGAAACCATGTGAGGTTTTCTTGGCAACGATAATGGAGTAGTTTGCCATTTCATTATCCAGCTCCTTTTACAGATAAGGAAACTGAAGCAGAGTTAAATGACTTGCCCAGGGTCACACAGTTAGTAACTGTGTGAGGACAGATCTGAACTCAGGAAGATGTCTTCAGGCCCGGCACTCTATTCACTACACTATGTAGTTGTGTATATGTATATGTGTATGTGTGTACACACACACACACACACAGACATATGTATATTTCCACACATACACATGCACACACATACACACATAAACATCAGTTTATGTGTATGTGTGTATACATATAATATATATATAAAAATCACACATACCTATATACATATATATATATGCATAAATTTTCATCTTGTATTAACACTGCCCATACTGAATGAGTATTGGCAACCATTTTTGGAGGGAGGGTTTATTAACTTTTGATTTCATCTGTGGGAGAAACTTCCAGTATAGCAATTTGCATTGATGTAGTTTGTCAACTCTCCTATAACTTATTATGTTCTTGGAAATTCACCTGGGGCTACAGAAAAGTTAGGTGATTAGAATCTAGGGGTGGGGAACCTGTGGCCTTGAGGCTACATGTGGCCCTCTAGGTCCTCAAGAGTGTCCTTTTGACTGAATCCAAACTTCACAGAACAAATCCCTTTGATACAAGAATTTGTTCTGCATAACTTGGACTCAGTTAAAAGGCCACATTTAAAGATTTAGAAGGCCACATGTGGCTTTCTTGAGGCTGCAGGTTTCCCACCCCTGGATTAGACCATGGTCACATACACACTAAATGCCAGATGCAGGACTTGAATCTAGGTTATGAGTTTCAGACAGATAAAACCAAATTTCTTTTTTATTTGTCCTAGAATCTTCTTTTTCAATTTTGATTGCTATTTCCCAGTCTCTGAACACCAAGATTTAGTGAACAAGTCTATGATTACTCTCTGCACATTTTTCATGACATTGAAGAATATAATCATATTATGGACCCTCTCTGTCTTAATGTTTTAGTTTTTCATCATGTTTTATTTGAGCAAATCTTATCTTAAAGAATACTCATTTAATATATAGCTGAAATAGGATTTTTACTAGTTTCATTCTAATGTGCCACCCAAATTTTTTGCTTTTGTTTTTCATTCATTCTTTCAAAAAGTATAGAAATTGATATCCTTCCTCAGTTCCTGTTTAGATGAGCTATATATATTTCTTTTTAATATTTTTTCACATAGATTACTTAATTTGTTCCTTTGGTTATTTATCTTGCTTTTGTGTGACTCATCTTCCCCCTTTCCATAGTTTTCCACAATGAACCAGCTCAGAGATGAATACAATCTTCTTTAGATTCATGAAATTTTCTTTTCCTTTCCTTTTTTGCTCATACTATTCAATATCTTACTTCTCTCACCATCCTGCCCAATTTCTATATTATTTTTCAAATGCTCAATTATTCATTCTCTTCTTGTCATAATAAAGCAATGGTAGTATTCTAATTATATTTACCATGGTTGTCTTTCCATAAGAGGTACATGTTTCCAAAAATTGACCATTTCTCATAGGTTACAGCTTGAATTTAAGCCTATAAGTTTTAGATAAGAAAATATACCATTCTTTATTATAGAGAACACAATGGGCATCTAATTATTAGAAGAAGAATCAAGTAAATAAAAGGAAAAAATATCTAGAGAACAATGAAAAGTCACTAAAAGTGATTATGGTAAGGGGATAAGAACAAGAGAGAATGAGCAAAAAAGAATTAGTAGAGAAAAATAAAGGCAAAAATTTATAATGGAGAAATTTTAGAAACATTTCCATCAAGCATAATTACAAAAGACGGATGCTTACCTTCACCATTTTATATGACATATTTTTGAAATTTCTATTAACATTAAAAATGATGAGATCGAAATGTCATTACTTGCAGGTGGCACATAACAATGCATATCAAACTCCAAGTGAATCAGCCAAAAAAGTTCAGGATATACAAGATTAACCAACAAAACATATTTCATTGGAAATATCTCATTGGAAAAATAACCACTTGGAAAAGAGATTGAGAGATAATTTTCAAGAATTATTGGACTGCCTGAAAGTCATGATCAAAGAAAGAGGCTAGATATCATGTTTCAAGAAATTATGAAGGAAAACAGCCCCAATATCTTAGAATCAGAGTGTAAAATAGAAATTGAAGGAAACCATTGATCTCCTTCTGAAAGAGATCCCAAAATGAAAACTCCCAGGAATATTGTGGCAAAATTCCAGAGCTCCCAGGTACAAGAGAATATATTAAAAGCAGGCAGAAAGAAATCATTCCTATATCATCCAGCTATAGTCAGGGTCGCACAAAATTTAGTAGCTACCACCTTAAAGGAATGGATGGCTTAGAGTATGATAATTTGGAAGGAAAGGGAGCTAGTTAAGATTAACCTATTTAGCAAAACTGAATACAATACTTCAGAGAAAAATGGACAAAAATGAACAAAAAATTTTGCTTTCAAATACAAGACTCAAGATAAGTATAGAATGTAAATGTGAAAGTGAAGTCATAAGGGAAACAATAAGGTTAAAATGTTTATGTTCCTATAAGTGGAGATGATAAAGGTAACTCCTAAGAATTTTATCACTATTTAGGCAATTAGGAGGGGTCAACAGAGACTGAGGGTATAGCTGTGATTTAATTATGTTGGAGTGATCTCAAAAAATGGAGAAGTGACAAAGATAGATTACATTAGGCAAGACAAAGGAAGGATGAAGAAAATTATCTTACATAAACTAGGCATTCAAGGAAGGGTTTTTACAGTGGAGGGGAAAATAGGGGTGGGAGAGCAGGCAATGCTTGAACCTAACTCTCACTGACCTGGTTCAAAGAAAGAATACACACACACACACACACACACACATTCAGTTGGGTATAGGAATCTATTATACTCAACAGGAAGTAGGTGGGGAAGGGGAAAAATGATGGATGTGATAAAAGGGAGGGTAGATTAAGGGAAGTAGTGATCAGAAGCAAAGCAGACTTTTGAGGAGGACAGGGTAAAAAGAAAGAAGGATAAACAGAAGAAAATAGGACGGAGGGGAGTGCAGTCAGTAATAATAACTACGAAAGTGAATAGGATGAATTCACTTATAAAACCAACACAATAGATTAGAGCAGTATCCAACAATATGTTGTTTACAATAAGTGTGAAACAGAGATATACAAGGAGTTAAAATAAAAGACAGGATCAGAATCTATATGCTTCAGCTGAAGTAAAAAAGGCAAGGGGTAGCAACTATGACCTCAGACAAGCAAAAGCAAAAATAGCCTTAATTAAAAGAGATAAGCAGGGACACTACATCTTGCTAAAAAGTACCATAGAAAATGAAGCAAAATCAATACTAAACATATATGTACCCAATGGCAGAACATGAAAATTCTTAAGGAAAAAATTAAATGAGTTAAAGGGGGAAATAGATAATAAAGCTATACAGTACTACTGGGGCCCCACATCTTTTCTCTCCTGGAGTTAGGGAAATCTAACCATATCATAAAGAAAGAAGTTAAAGAGCTGAATAGAATTTTGGAAAAGTTAGATATGATAGACTTCTGGAGGAAACTGAGTGAGAATAGCAAGGAGTCCACCTTTTTGTCAGCTGAAAATGTCACTTTCATAAAACTTGACCATGTATTAGAACTTAAAAACCTCACAAACAAATGCCAGAAAGCTGAAATACTAAATATACCTTTTCCAGACCATAACGCAATAAAATTATATCCAATAAAAGGCCACGGAAGCAAATACTAAAAATTAGTTAGAAATTAAATAATCTAAATCTAAAGAATGAGTGAGCCAAAGAACAAAACATAGAAACAATAAATATCATTAAGGATAATGACAATAAAAAGAAAACATACCCCAAACTGTGGAATGCCATAAAAACACCATTTGAGGGAAAATCTGAACACAAATATCATTGAATTGGCATGAAATTAAAAAAAATACAGATGGCCACTATTGAAATCAAATTGATTATATTATTTGCAACCAAAGATGGAGAACCCCTATACAGTCAGTTAAAAGAAGACGTGGAGCTGACTATGGCTTAGATATTGAGTTTCTTTTTGCAGAATTTAGACTTAAATTCAAGAAAATAGATAAGACCACATAGGTATGATCTATATAACATCCCTTATGAATCTGAAGTAGAGGTTATGAATAGATTAAACTGTTTAGATTTGGTAGGTAGAGTGCCTGAAGAACTATGGGCAGAGGTTTGTAATATTTTATGGGAGGTAGCAACAAAAAAATCCTAATGAGAAAGAAAAGCTAGAAAACAAAATGGCTGTCTGACAAGAACTTATAGGTAGCTAAGGAAAGAAGAAAAGCTAAGGGTGAAGGAAAAGGGGAAAGATATACCTAACCAAATGCAGAATTCCAGAGAATAGCAAGGAGAGAAGAAGGTTTTCTTAAATGAGCAATGCAAAGACACAAAAGAAAACAACAGAATGGGAATTTTCTCTTCAAGAAAATTCAAGATATCAAGGGAATATTTCATTCAAAAACATTCATGATAAAAGACAAAAATGGCAGAGACTTAACAGACATAGGAGAGATGAAGAAGACGTGGAAAGAATTTACAGAACTATAAAAAAAAGATCCTAATATCATTGATAACCACGTTGGTGTTGTTACTTATCTAGAGCCATACATCCTGGAGAATGAAGTCAAGTGGGCTTCCGGAAGCACTGCTAACAATAAAGCTAGTGGAGGTGATGAAATTCCAGCTAAGCTATTTAAAATACTAAAATATGGTTCTGTTAAAGTGTTGCACTCAATGTGCCAGCAAATTTGGAAAACTTAACAGTGGCCTCTTGGTTGGAAAATATCAGTTTATGTCCCAATACTGAAGAAGGGCGAGGTTAAAGAAGGTTCAAATTTCCAAACAATTGTACTCATTTCACACTCTAGCAAGGTTATGTTTAAGATTCTGCAAGCTAGGCTTCAGCAGTATGTGAACTGAGAATTACCAGAAGTGCAGTTTGGTTTTTGAAGATGCACAGGAAGTTAAAACAAAACTGCCAACATTTGCTGGATCATGGAGAAGGAAAGGGAGTTCCAGAAAAAAAAAACAAACCATTTACTTCCATTTCATTGATTACACTAACACCTTTGATTATGTGGATCACAACAAAATGTTTCAAATCCTCAAAGAGATGGGAGTACCAGATCATCTTACTAGGCTCTTCAGGGATCTGAATGTGGGTCAGGAAGCAAAAGTTAGAACTGAACATGGAACAACTGATTAATTTAAGAATGGGAAAGGAGTATGACAAGTCTGTATATTGTCAACTTACTGTTTTAACTTATATGCAGAGTACGTCATATGAAGTGCCAGCATGGGTGACTCAAAAGTCAGAATTAAAATTGCTGGGAGAAATATCAGCAATCTCAGAATGCAGATGATACTACTCAGGTGGCAGAAAGTAAAGAATGAAGAGGTATCTTGATGAGGATGAAATAGAGTGTAAAAGCTGGTTTGAAGCTTAACATAAAAAAACAACTAATATCATGGTACCTGGTCTCATCACTTCCTGGCACATAGAGGGAGAAGAAATGGGAGCAGTATTGGGTATTATTGTCCTTGGGCTCAAAGATCCCTGCTCACAGTGACTGCAGCCATGAAATTAAAAGATGCTTGCTCCTTGGAGGAAAAGCTATAACAAATATGGACAGCATACCAAAAAGCAGAGATATTGCTTTGCTGACAAAGTTCTCTTTAATCAAAGGTACGGTTTTTCCAGTAGTAATGTATGGCTCTGAGAGTTGGACTATAAGGAAAGCTGAGTACTGCAAAATAGATGCTTTTGAATTGCTGTGCTGGAGAAAACTATTAAGGTCCTTTGGACAGCAAGGAGATCAAATCACTACTTAAAGAGATTAATTCAGACTATTCTTTGGAAGGACAAATACTGAAGCTGAAGCTTAAATACTTTGGCCACATAAGAAGACAGGACTCATTGGAAAAGATGCATATGTTGAGAAAAATTGAAGGCAAAAGGAGATGGAGATGGCAGAGAATAAATTGGACAGATAGTGTCATGGAATCAATGAATATGAGTTTGGACAGACTTTGGAGAATAGAAAGAACTAGCATGCTTTGTTTTATGGCATCATGAAGAGTCAAACATGACTGAAAAACTGAACAACCACCACAGAAAAAGAACAAATTAAAAACCTCCAATTAAATACCAAACTGGAAATCCTGAAAACAAAGGAGAGAGTAATAAAATTGAAAGTTAAAATAAATTGAACTAATGAAACTATGAGCTGGTTTTATGGAAAAAAACCCCTGTAACAAAATAGGTTAAACCATCACTTAATTTGATTAAAAAATAAGAAAACAAAATTACTAGCTTCGAAATAAAAAGGGTGAATACATCACTAATGAAGGTGAAATTTAACGATTTTTAACAGCTCAATTATATGCCAGTATAACTGACAATATAAATGGAAGGGACGCATATTTACAAAATATAACTTGCCCAGATTAACAGATACTTAAATAACCCTATCTTAGAAAAAGAAATTGACCACACTATAAATGAGCTCTGTAGGAAAAAATTGCCAGGACCAGATCAATTTACAATTTAATTCTATCTCACCTTTAAAGAACAATTAATCCCAATACTATATAAACTATTTGAAAAATAGGTAAAAAAAGGAGGGGCAGAACCAAGATGGTGGCTGGAAAGCAGGGACTCGTGTGAGCTCCCTGCCAGGTCCCTCCAAAAACCTATAAAAAAGGGCACTGAACAAATTCTAGAACTGCAGAACCCACAAAATAGCAGAGGGAAGCAGGGATCCAGCCCAGGACAGCCTGGATGGTGGCTGGATGAGGTCTGTTGCCCACGGAGCAGAGGGGAGTGGAGCTCAGTGTGGGCAGCAGCAGGACCAACCAGACAGAGAGCTGGGCGGAACAGGCCCTAGCACCCTGAATCAGTGCGCTGTGGCAGTTACCAGACTTCTCAACCCACAAACACCAAAGACAACAGAGAAGGTTAGTGGGAAAAGCTTCGGGGGACAGACTTCACAATTTGGCCACAGCCCCAGGGACAGCAGGGGAGGTGCAGCTACAGAACTACAGCTGCAGTTACTTCTGGCCCCAGGCCCACCCCAGGCCCACACTCAATTGGGTATCTTACCCCACAAGAAAGAAAGAGGAAGAAGATAAAAAGGGGGGATGATAGAAGGGAGGGCAGACAGGGGGAGGAGGTAATCAAAAACAAACACTCTTGAAAAGGAACAGGGTCAAGGGAGAAAATTCAATAAAGGAGGATAGGTTAGGAAGGAGCAAAACATAGTTAATCTTTCACAACATGAGTAATGTGGAAGGGTTTTACATAAGGATACACATGTGACCTATGTTGAATTGCTTGCCTTCTTAGGGAGGGTGGGTGGGGAGGGAAGAGGGGAGAGAATTTAGAACTCAAAGTTTTAAAAACAGACATTTCAAAACAACAACAACAAAAAGTTTTTGCATGCAACTAGGAAATAAGATACACAGGCAATGGGGCATAGAAATTTATCTTGCCCTACAAGAGAAGAAGGGAAAGGGGGATGGGAGGGGAGTGTGGTGACAGATGGGAGGGCTGACTGGGGAATGGGGCAACCAGAATACATGCCATCTTGAAGTGGGCAGAAGGGTAGAAATGGGGAGAAAATTTGTAATTCAAACTCTTGTGAAAATCAATGCTGAAAACCAAATATATTAAATAAGTTAAATTAAGAAGTAAATAAAAAAGAAAAATAGG
Organism: Trichosurus vulpecula; assembly: GCF_011100635.1. Lineage (NCBI taxonomy): Eukaryota > Metazoa > Chordata > Mammalia > Diprotodontia > Phalangeridae > Trichosurus > Trichosurus vulpecula. Next base: position 213,154,983 of record NC_050573.1, read on the forward strand.
TAAAAAAGGAGTCCTATCAAATTTCTTTTATAACAAAAATATGGTTTTGATATCTAAACCAGTAAAAGCAGAAATAGAGAAAAAAACTATAGACCAATTTCCTTAATGAATATTGATGTGCAAATTTTAAATAAACTCTAGGAGACTACAAAAGTCCTACATTCTGACCAAAATGGATTCATACTGAGAATTCAGGACTGGCTTGATATTATGAAAACCAAAATCATAATTGACCACATCAATAATAAAAAAGACCAAAATCATATGATTATCTCACTAGATGCAGAAAAAGCTTTTGACAAAATACAACACTCATTCCTATTAAAAATACCGGAAATCATGGAGATAAATGGAATCTTTCTTAAAATTATAATTATTACTTATTCATTGAATACCAATTAAACTCTAAAGAATTATTTTATGGAGCTAGAAAAAAAAGTGTAATGTTTCATATGGAAGATCAAAGGTTCAAGAATATCAAGAGAATCAATGAAAAAAATATTAAGGGTGATGACCTAGCAGCACCAGATACAAACTCTATTACAAAGTGATAATCATCAAAACAATCTATTACTGGCTAAGAAATAGAGTAGTGGATCAGTGGAATAGATTAGGTACAAAATACACAGTAGTAAATAAACACGATAAACAAAAAAATCTAAGCTTCAGGGGGAAAGAAGTCACAATTTGTGAATAGTTAGGAAAACTGGAAAGCAGTATGGCAGAAACTAGGTATTGACCAACATTTCACAAGGTATACCAAGATAAGGTCAAAATATGTAAATGACTTGGACATAAAGGATAAAATCATAAATAAAGGGACCATTGAAAAAATGTGGCTGTCAGAACTATGCAGAATAAAAGAGCTTTTGATCAAACAAGAGACAAAATGGATTATGGCAAGCAAACTAGATAATCTTATTTATTTGAAATTATAAAACTTTTGTACAAGCAAAATCAATGCTGCCAAAATTAGAAGGAAAATAAGAAATGGGAAAAATTTTATAGAAGTTTCTCTGATAAAGGTCTCATTTCTCAAATGTATAAGGAACTGAGCCGTGTGTGTGTGTGTGTGTGTGTGTGTGTGTGTGTGTATGTGTGTGTGTATGCAGTTCTCCAGTTGATAAATGGTCAAACAATAAGAATAAGCAGTTTTTAGAAGAAATCAACGCTATCGATAGTCACATGAAAAATGTTCTACATCACTATTGATCAGAGAAATGCAAATTGAAACAACTTTAAGATACTACCTCATACCTACCAGATTGGCTAACATGACAGAAAAGGAAAATGATAAGTGCTGGAGGGAATATGGGAAAAAAAAGGGACATTAATGCACTGTTGGTGGAATTGTGAACTGGTCCAACTATTTTGGAGAACAATTTAGAGCTATGCCCAGACATTTACAAAACTGTGCATACCTTTTGACCCAGCAATACCTCTACTAGGTCTATATCCCAAAGAGATCAAAGAAAAGGGAAAACAAATTATATGCTCAAAAATATTTATAGCAGCTCTTTTTGTGGAGACAAAAAACTGGAAATCGAGGGGATGCTCATCAATTGGGGAATGGCTGAATAAGTGGTATTATATGGATGGAATGCTTCTGTGCTATAAGAAATGATGAGGGAGGTAGTTTCAAAAAAAAAAAAAGAAACCTGGGAAGACTTATATGAACTGATGCAAAGTGAAATGCAAAGTTATATAAAAGAACATTGCACATGGTAATATGAGGATGATCAACTGTAGAAGACTTAGCTACTCTAATCAAGATAATAATTTAAGATAATTCCAAAGGACCTATGATAAAAAATGCTATCTGCCTCCAGAGAGAAAACTGATGAACTTTGAATGCAAATGGAAGCATACTTCCTCCCCACCCCACCCCCTTATTTATGTTTCTTGCTCTTAATTGTTTTTCATCATGGCTAATACAGAAATATTTTTACATGACTTTCATGTATACTTGGCATTATGTTGCTTGCTTTATCAAGGGGTGGGTGAGGGATGAGAGAGAGAAAGGGAATTTAAAAGTCAAATTAAAAAAATGTTACTAGCAAATATACAAAAAAGAAAGGTGAAAAAATGAAATGTCAGTATACGTGAGAAAATTGGTTGGCAATTTGGCACAGAATATACGTAGACCTTTATTTTATGTAATATATCTCAGTGAATTTTAATTGAATAGTAGAAAAAAAATTTTTAAAAAGAAAAAATGGGGTGGAAATAGAGTCATTTATTTATTACAGTTATACAGATAAGATAATCTTTAATGTTAAAAGAGAAGGAAATATTAGGTAAATGTAAGCATTATAGCAAAAAGTTATAATTAAATAACAGAATAGTTATGATTTAACAGCTTGGCATATAACATAAAAAGAATTATTCAAAGTTTACAAAGGTAACTTTTAGTATACAATAGATAATAAAAATTACATTTTTTAAATTAATAATAGGGTTAATCTGCACTTAAAAAAAGCCCAGACAACAATAATCATAAGAAATTCAAAGTAACTTTGAGTTACTGTTTTATTCCCCCAAATTCGGTATATTTTTAAAGCAACAAAACAATTATTGTGAGATTGTGGATAAAAAGGATATATAGTCAACATTGATTGAATTATAACAACAATGAATTTTTTGAAAACAGTCATTTCCCTATTCAACAAACTTTTAGAAAGGTAGTTTATTCATTATACTACCCAGCTACCTAGCTGCCTGACTGTATGAGTCCTCAGTAGTTCAATTCAATTAAGATTTGTTAATCTCCTATTATATACAGCATATGGCATAAAAAGATATGTTTTCTGAATGACATGCTTTCTAGATGCTTGCAAACTTAAAAAGGAAAAAACAAGCCTACAAGTAATTACTATGCAAGATATAGTGAATCAAGTGTGAAAAAGAGAACCAAGGAAGATGGTAAGAGAAATTTGAAATATGAGTGATGATTTTCATCTGGGCTGGGGGGAGAGGGTATGTCAGAGAAGGAATGGAAGAGATTGCATCTAAATTGGATCTTAAAGAAAGAAGAAACTTAAAAAAATACTTAAATGAGGAGGCTGAGAGCCCATTTTAATCATAACGAAATGGCATTAGCAAGAGAGATAGCAAAGGCAAGACAGTGTAGGGCACAAAGTAACCTAGAAGTGCTCAGAGTAATTCAGTTTGGCTGGAATTCAGAAAATATGAATGGATATTGTATGAGAGAAGGCCAAATGGATTAGTTAGAAACAGATTTTGCAGGGTCTTGATAGCCAGTGTCAGGAGTGCAACAAGGATTGAGAAACCGTTGATTTTTTTTTCTAAGTAAGTGAGTGACATAATGGTATTAAGAAGTTTATTCAAGCAGTGAGGTAAGGCATAGATTATAGAATGGAGGCAGGGACATGAGTGAAAAAGCTATACAATAGCTTTATAGTCTGACCAAGAAGAGATGAGACCATGAACTAGGGTGATTGCAGCAGGAATGGAAAGGAGGGATCTGTGAGAGACACGATAGAAACAAAAATAATAGGAATTATCAATTGAATTAATATATGAGATGAGGTTAAGGAAAGTCAAATATAACTCCAAGTGTTACTCCATAACTCTGATCTTGGATGAGTGGGAAAGTATCTGTACTACTAGCAAAAATAAAGAAATTATAGGGAAGAGATGTGAGATAGAGAGGAAAGACGATGAGTTCCATTTAAAGATGTTGAATTTAAGATCCTGGCTTCAGGTATTGAACATAGAGCAATAATTATATCACGTCACTTTTTAAAATAGTGCTTTAAGGTTTGCATAGAGATTCACATGTTAATGTCATTTGATTCTTGGGACAACCCTATGAAATAGGGGTTATTTTAAAGATGAGGAAACCAAGGCTAGATGAGGTTAACTGTTTCAATAGAGTTGGGAAGGCTGAAGTCATATTGGAAAGACCTAAGGAAGGAAAACATGCAGAGAAAGTAGATGAAGCCCCTGTGGCCTATTCTCTCCAGTAATTTGACAATGGAGAATAGAAGAAAGATAATATGATAGGTTGATAGTCTCAAGGGAAGGTTCTTTCTAGAATAGAGAATATTCACTCCAATAAATCCAATCCAATATACATTTGTTAAGCATCTATTATGTTCCAGGCACTTTAAGGAAGAATCCTCTAGAGAAGGAGAAGTAGAGAAGGGGTGAAAAAAGATGACTGATAGATCAAGTTCATGGAAAAGAAAAGAAGGGATAAGATCAAGATTGTACTTATAAAGTTAGCTTTGTGCTTCTCTTCCTTTGTGGCTGAAAAAGGAGGATTATAAGGGCCTGAGGAGTAGGCGGCAATTTGAGCACGGACAATATGTAGAATAGAAAGAGAAGTGGTTGAGGAGGAGGGAGACCTCAGCCTGAGATTCAGTTCTGTCACTAATTAGTTTTGTGATTATAGGCAAATTCCTTGGCTTCTCTAAGCCTCAATATCTTCTTTATAAAATAAACTGGGTAGTCTGTAAGAACCCTTTTTGTCAAGGATGTTCTGGTAAATGTTTATAACAGGTTCTTTGGAAAAAAAGATGTATACATACAATTTTTAAGATTAATTTGAATTATTAACATTTAAGTCTAGGCAATCAACAAAATGGTGAATTAAACTCTGATTTGTAACTGATTTCTTAGATGTAAATGCTCACATTGAAAATTTAACAATTTGCCAAATCAGAATTGGCCCTAGCATACCTCTGCCTTTAGCTCAAAGAATTTTTACATGAGGCAAAGTGATACCTTACTGTTGATTTAATGACTGGAATTACTGAGGGGAGTTTCCATATGTAGAAACAGTAGGAAAAAAGGACTTAGTAAGAATAAATGTGGTATTTGTAATTTTTAGTAGATTCATGCTTTAGGATAATAATGTTCATGAAAGTTAAGTGATTCGAAATGTGGGTTGTTTGAACACAGAGTGGAAAGGACCATTATATATTCAGAACACATCATATATGTAAAACTAAAATGTAACTAAAGCTCTTTAAAAATATAAAATAACTTTATTGAATTCACTCTGAGTGGAAAACAAAATGCTTGATCTAATCCTCTCAAACTTTTATCTGTGACAGGTCATCCTTTATAGGATATTTCACATCATACAACCCATACATTTTAGTTAATAGAATTTGTATTTCTGGTAGCTAGTTCTCAACTGGATGGAACCACCCCATAACAGGGTGGGGGAGAGAAACCTTATTTTGAAGTTCTTTGAAAATTATCATTTTTGGAACTCTGCTTAATTATTTACGCTATTAGGATGAGGTAAATAGTTCTTTCCTTACGGGGTGCCTAAAATGGATAGGCATCTTGTCTATTTATGGTTTTTTTTGGGTGGTTTTTGTTAATGTGCTATGCAAAAGTAAGGCACCATAATAGTAATGCTTATGGTAAATGGTATCTATTCCACTTAACACGTCTTATATTTATTCTTGCTTAGACTTCAGAAAACTAAGTACTTATCCTATTTCTGCTTCAGAGAAGATAAATGCAGGGCAGCTCTGTTTGGGCTGAGAGCTATTTACAGAAAGCTGCCTCCATTAAGGAAGGGATTGTAGGAGGGGATTGGGCAGGGATCAGGATTGAAAAAAAAACCTAGCATATTTTTTGTTCCTCTTTAGGTCTCATTGTGCTGTATTTTGTTTGAAGTGATTCCAAGAATATTAGAAATGTTCAGAAATGTAAAAGCATATCCCCTAACTAAATGTAAATTATTTTGGGATTATCTTTCTTGGATTTTCCTAGCTTCTGCTCATCTACATTACTGCAGATAATTAAAAGGGGATTGTGTCTTTTACTACTGCTCAAGTTTCAAATCATTGCCATCTAAGCACATTTTTTTTGTTTTAATTTATAATAGAAAGGAGAAACAACCAGTTTTAAATCTGGGACTCTTCCACCCTTCAGCAATATCATTGTAAATATTCTTCTTGATTTATTATATCAAATTACCTTAGTTTTAACTCCATTGTTTTGGAATAGATACAAAAATGAGAACTTTTTGCAGTATTCTCTCAAATGCTAATATCATATTTATAAAATGCTTTACATTTTATAATATCTTTCTGAGTTAGATAGTACAAGCATTATTGGCCACATTTGATAAAAGAGGAAATCGAGGCTCAGAAACATAAAGTAATTTGCCCATGTGAACAGAATGAGTAATTGCCACATGTATAGATAGGTAGTCTATAAATGCTTTTAGGCCAGGTAATGTTTCGTTTTTGTCTTCTTATAACATGTGATAAGGACTGGGACATATTCAGATTGCCTCTGACAGTGTCTCCTCCCATGCAGGAAGCTGGGGATCCTGATTCCAGGAGAGTATAATGGCAGTACCTTGGTGAGACTTTAGCACATGCAGAGAAATCCTGTAACTTGTTTTGGTGTGCTTTCTATATGGTTTGGAGAAGCTTCTTTGACTGGATATATAGCACAAACTGAGGGTACCATCAAGAGGCACTAGATCAATGGTGTTAAACTCAAATAGCAATAGGGGGCCACTAAATCATATGTAACAATCTCTGTGGGCACATATTTATTTAGAAAATCACTTATTAATATTATTTATGTTTTATTGTATTTTTTATTAATTTTGTTAAAGCTTTCCCAATTATATTTTATGCCAGTTTGGGCCACACTCAGGGCTTCTCTCTGTTGGTGGATCTCTGTTTTTAGTTTACCCCCTTCTCAGACATGGTGCCCAATGAAAGATAATGTTGTGGGAACAGAACCAAGATGGCAGAGGAAAGGCAGCTATTCACCTGAGCTCTCGCCCAAGTCTCTCAGAACATTTAAATAATGCCATAAAACAATTCTCGGAGTGGCTGAACCCACCAAAGGACAAGATGAAATAACTTCCCAACCAAAGATGACTTAAGTCTGCAGGAAAGATCTGTTGCATCCGGGTGACAGTAGAGCACAGTCCAGCACAGGCCAAACTAGTGCAGACCCAGCCCCAGCAAACCAGGGACAGGTCTTATGACCCACTGAATAAGGAGTAGTAGCATCTGCTCTCAGCCCAAAGATGGTAAGGGGAGTTGAACAACTGATCAGAAGGAGATTACAGGGGTCTCCTTGCTGGCACTGGAGGCAGGACTGTGTTGCTTTGCCCATACTCAGACTGGGGTCCCAGTCCTGGGCGGCAATCACAGGGTGAGGAGGAGCACGAGTACAGCAAAGTTTGCAGCTTCAGTGGAGCCAGGACCCTCATCATAGTTCCAGGGCAGAAAAGAATGCTTGTGATTACTCACAGACCAGAGCACAGGCCAGGAGAGTAGTAAATGTACCTCTCTTTAGAACTGAAAACTTACAGGTCCCTAGAAAAATCTCTGAAAACAGCTGCACAAAGCCCCTCTAGCTTGGGACAGTGAGCCCTCTACCCTGGAAGCAGAGCCCCACTTTATTAAAGAGTTAAAAATTAAGCAACAGACTGGAAAAATTAGCAAACAAAAGAAAAAATTGATCACAGAAAGTTACTATGGTAACAAGGAAGATCGAAACACAACCTCAGAAGAAGATAACAAAGTCAAAACTCCAACATCCAAAGCCTTCAAGAAAAATATGAATTGGTCTTCGACTACGGAAGAGCACAAAAAGGATTTCGAAAGTCATGCACTAGAGGCAGAAGAAAAATTGGGAAGAAAAATTAGAGTGATGCAATAAAATCATGAAAAAAGACAACAGCTTAGGAAAGGAGTCACAAAAAATACTGAAGAAAATAACACCTTAAAACACAGAGTAGGCCAAATGGTAAAAGAGGTACAAAAATTCAATGAAGAGGAGCCAAGATGCAGGAATAAGAAGTAAATTGCTTTAACTCTCCCATATTCACCTCCAAACAACCATAACATAATGACCTCCAAATGAATATTGGAACATCAAAACCAGTAAAAATATGGGGTAAAACAATCTTTTAACCCAAGAAATTTGGAAGATTGGCAAGAAAAGTCTGGCTCACTAGGTTAAAGGGAACTCAATCCAGGAAAGGAAGCATCCCAGGAAGTCAGCAGTAAATCCCACCTCAGCAAACCAGAGGGAGATCCTGAGCCACAGATTGATGGAGCAGGCAAATCCAAACACCAGTATCCCCCACATGCTTCAGCATAGCCAAGGGAATGGGCAGACTCCAGTTCTGAGAACCAGCCATGTGCTTCAGCATAACTCTGGGTAAACAGGCAGCCTCCAGTGGCCAGACCTCCACATGCTTCAGCATAGTCCTAAGTAAACAGGTGACCCCCAGCAGCCAGACCACTGCGTTCTTCATTGTAGCTCAGAGGAAAGAGAAACACCCCATTGGCTTCAGCACATGCCAGATACCATCACTCAGCTACTGGTAAGCTACAAGTCTCCCTACAGTCTCCAGCAGTGCCAGCCACCACCCACCCCACCCTCTCAGCACAGCACCAGAAACGAAGGCCCCCCATGGGACTCAGGGCAACATCAGTGCAGCACCAGGTAAACAGTCAAGACCTGCAGTCCCTGGCATGAAAAGCCTGAGACAGTGTTCCTTCCATCCCAGGAGCAGAGCTTAAATATAAAAGAAAGGAAAAAGGTAAAAAAAAATGAGAAAAAACCAACAAAAAGAATCTGACCATAGAAAGTTATTAAGGAGATAGGAAGATCAAGACACAAACTCTGAAGACAACAATGTCAAAATAGCTATGTGCCAAACTCCAAAGAAAAATAGGAAGTCATCTAAAGCACAGAAAGGACTCATGGAAAAGCTCAAAAAGGAGCTGAAAAATTGTATAAGAGAGGTAGAAGAAAAATTGGGAAAGGAAATGAGAGTGATGCTTTTGAGGTTTGAGACAAAGTCCAAGAACCCCAAGACTGGAGTTCCCAGATAGGGTCATTGAGGAGGGGTATCCCTCAAGGACCAGAGTGCTGGAGAGGGTTGAGGCCATCTGGAATGAGTTCATGGACTCAAGCATTCTTTAAGTCAAGGAGGCAAAGATTTATTATGCTTTTCAGTGGGCAAGAGTTTCTAGGGAACCTGCAACTTTTGAGGGGCACAGGTAAAGTTTATATAGTTTATTCTATAGTAAAACATGTACCAAATATGTTAATTAGGTGATTCAAGACAGGATTAGGGAGTGGTTAAGGAGTGGTCAGTTCTTGAAGGAACATGCACTTTTTGTATCTACCGCGTAGGTATCTTACCCAGAGTTCACTGGGAAATAGCTCAAAAGGGGGCTACACGGAGGTGTGGTTTTAGGCCTGAAGCATCACTAAGTCAACTAATGGTCAGGGCTGACTGGGAAATACCCAGGCTGCTCCCATCAATGTCTTGTTAGACGAGATAAATGTAAGGGAGTATATACATATATATATATATATGTATATATATATATATATATATATACACACACACATATATATATATATATGTATATATACACATACATATGTCTAAGTCTAGGATACATATGATAGGTCAGTGAGTAGTAAATATCTCCATGACCCAGTACACAGCCAGTTCAGCCAGTACAATAAATTCTATATGTACAGCTGGCCACTGTATCAGGAACAGAGACAAACATTTTGCTAGGGCATGCTGTCCTGTTTTGCTAGAGAGGAACTGCTAGTGACAGTGTTTTCAGTCTAGTGAGAGATGTGATTTTGGAACTGGGGTCCAAGCACCAAGCACCTAAACAGAGGATAGGAAGAAATGTGATGTTAGAATCAGGGTCCAAACACAGGCACCCAAGCACCCCACCAATGCAACAGAATTGTGAAAAAAGATTCAACAGCTTAGAAAAAGAAAACAACTGCTTAAAAAGCAGAATTAGCCAAAAGGAAAAGGAGATACCAAAATCCACTGAAGAAAACAACTCCTCAAAATTAAAATTGGCCAAATGGAAAAGAAAATACAAAAGGTAACTGAGGAAAACAACTCCTTAAAAGTTAGGATTGTCAAGGGGAAGCTAATGATTCTCTGAGACATCATAATCAAGAAACAAATTCAAAAGAATGAAAAAATAGGAGAAAATGTAAAATACTTCATTGGAAAAATAACTGATCTGGAAAACAGATCCAGGAGACACAATGTCAGAATCACTGAACTTCCTGAAAGCCAAAATCAAAAGGAGGACCTGAAAAGCACCTTTCAAGAAATTATAAAAGAAAACTGCCATGATATTTTAGAACAAGAGAGTAAAATAGAAATCGAAAGAATCCACCAACCACCTCCTGAGAGAGATTCCAAAATGAAAAACCTCCCAGGAATATTATAGCCAAATTCCAAAGCTCCCAGGTCAAGGAGGGAGGCCTTAGATTTTCTTCCTCTGAGGCCAACTTGTGGGCCTGTGAAAATGGGCCTTGGTCCTATGCCTCATCATTTGTTTTGTTTGTTTATTTTAGATGAAGTAGATTAATTGAAAGGTTCCAACATTGTTCCCTTCCATGGGTTTTATTTCATTACCCATTTTGTAGCCAGGTCTAAAGCCTAATGGCCAGGGAGCAAGGAATGACCTTTGAGACCCAAACCAACTACTTATCTACCATTGATGACAATTTTAAATGTGAACTTGGTGGGATCAATGCTATATAGAAAGTCTGAACACCTACTGCCTTTCCCTCTTTCAAGCTGGTATAAGAGAGCACATGCCTCTCCCTATTAGAGGTAACTGTATTACTTTTGTTCTTGCTATGTCTTTGAAGTAAGTATCCCTTTGTAAAAGCTAACTGACATTGAATGGTTAAGTGGAGCTGAGCCATTATTTAATTTAGTTTAATTTCAATTCAATAAATATGTATTAAGCACCTATTATGTGCCAGGCACTGTGCTGGGGACACAAATAAGAGAAAGACTGTCCCTTCTCTCAAAGAACATTCGGTGTAATGGAGGAAGACAATGAACAAGAGGAAGATGAAAAGCAAAGGGGTGTCCACTTGGAACCTGGCCAAATCCAAGCTGAGATACTGATAGAAAATGGAGAGTTACCCGGGAATGTATGAAAGTTCTGGGCCGCTATAAAGGAAGGATTTGTAAACAGTTTCCTACTCCATTCTCCAGCCCTTCAATCAGAGGGGAGAGACCACTGAGGAAGTTAACAAGGTGCTGAGTATTAAAAATGAAGTCAATTTGCACCACACTAACGGCAAACAGTGGATGAAATACAAATGTTAAGGACTTAGCCAATAGCTTGAGAGTAGACACTTCCACACCTCTGAGTACAGAGATAACTGGCCATTCCCTGAGAGAGTGAGCCAAGACTAGAGCATACTCATTTTATATCAACTAGGTGTGCAATAAATACTTGTTGAATTGAACCTAGCTTTCTGATTCCATGAAAAATGTTCTTTCCACTAAGCTACACTGACCTTTCGTTTGCTCTTACTTCCATCAATAATGGAAAACATTTCAAATAAGTAAAACACACTTCTTTTTCACCCACCTTTAACTGTCATTCACATTATTTATTTTAATCCTGTTGGGCAAAGACAGTCATATTTCTTGCATCTGTCCTCCTCTGTCCCTCCCAATCCCTCTGATCTATCCCTATCCCATTAGAGGAAGTAGGAGTATACAGCGAGTTCAAGGCCATGGCAAACTGGGGAATAACTTGAGGCTCCATGTCCTGTGAAAGCATCACCTTAAAGATAGAAACATCCTCTTTATAAGGCCAGTAAACCTGAGAAAACCCTGAGCATGGAGATTAGGCTTTTTTTTTTTCGTTCCCTCACTCCAATGTAGGAAAGCTATTATGCAGTACCTGTGGCCAGAATAATAACTAAACATGTGTCTGCTGATCCTGATAATATATTCATTTGCAAAATTTGCTGATGTGGAACCTCAGCAAATTCTGAAGTGTAATGAAAGATACAGAGACCAAATACAAACTGGAAAGAAAGAAATGCAAGCAAACGCATGTGGTCACAGAAAACAATTATGTGCATATTCATGTATAAGACAGGTAGGGTGGTGGATAAAAGACACTATAAGAAGAATGAGTTTATTTTTGCAATCATATGGGTCACAGAGAACACTTTTACACCTATTTGGAGGCCAACCAAGTGAAAGACTTAGTTGGATTCCTAAGGGGTGGAATCCCTTTCCATGTTGGGATTTTATCCATTATTTTACAGTATCCCCAACCTTTCTGCTGAGTATTAAAATGGAGTCAATTTGCTCAAGTTTCTCACAGGAGCAAAATATTTGGGCAGGGAACTGGCTAAATACTAATAATAACTATAGTAAATCAGATATAATGTCTGTCTGTGTATATGTGTATACATTTATATATTTACATTATATGTATATTTTCCTACATATATTTCCACACATATGAGTGGCCAAAGAAGTAACTAAAATATGCATATATGTGTACACATACACATATTGCTTTAAGATTTGTGAGCTACTTTTCTTCCAAAAACCCTATGAGGTAGGGTAATACAAATAGCAGTTATTCCCATTTAAAGATGAAGAAGTTGAGGAACTGAGAGCTTGTGACTTTCTCTTGGACATGCAGATAACAAGTATTAGGGGGTCATTTTTGAAACCCAGGAATATCAATCAGTATACGATTTTAGAAGTTATTCATCATGTGAAAGTGCCTCAAAGAGACAGTCTCTCAGACTGTGTCTAAGGGTGATATTTACTGCATGCCTCCTGTGATCTGGGAAAATAAGAATGGGTTGACTTCTTGAAACCTTAGAATCATAGAATTTTACTGAAAGAGAATTTTTTGCAAAATTTTTTATTTTATGCACAAAACCCGAGAGGACAAAAGTCATACATGGCAGAGATGACACTAGAATGCTGGTTTCTCCTTCTAGTTTTTGTTCAGTTTTGTCTAACTCTTCATTCCATTTGGTGTTTTCTTAACAAAGATACTTGAGTGGTTTGCCATTTCCTTTTCCAGCTCCTTTTACAGATGAGGAAACCATGACAAACAGGGTTAAGTGACTTACGCAGGGTCACAGAGCTAGTGTCTGAGGCTGGATTTGAACTTGGAAAGATGGGACCTCCTAACTCCATGGCCAACGCTTTGTTCACTGTGCCACATACAGGACTCTTTTTTCTTCCCACACAGCACTGCCTTAATTGAAAGTTATAGAAATCTTACCTTTATCATTATTAGGATTATTCAAAAACTTTTACCTGTGTGTATATTGTATACAATTTTTGCTACTGGTCCAATTTAGACATTAAAGGTGAGTGCCTATATTTTCTTTACAGGTAGTGATTTCTGAGCTAAGTTAATGGAAATCATAGGATTTAGAGTTGCAAAGTACCTCAGAGATTTGAGCATAGTGGAAAACATTTGGCAATGGAAATGTGATTTTTAGAGAAAGTACCTTTATTCAAATTGTGACTCTGTCACATTATCTGCTTAACCTCTGGAAAGTCATTTAACTTCACTGGGGCCCCAGTTTTCTAAACTATATAACAGGGATATTGGATCAGATGACCTCAAAGACCATTTTCAGTTTTACCCTGCCTTGTCCCCATTGTCTAAGGTCAAGAAAAGGTAAAATTTATGTTAGTGGTTCCAATTGTCAGCATTTCAATGAGAACCTTCTCTACACTGACAGTCTGCTCTTTCTGCCACTGAAACATCAGTTCTTCTTCTGGGACTTTTATTCAATGGGAAGTGTTTTTGAAAAAAACATATTAAACCATTTCCTCCTCACTTACCCTTTAACAGCGATTGACAAAAATGGCTTAAGAATTTTAGTCTAAGTTTTTTTTTTTTTGTAACTGAAGATGATACATGAATGTTACAGAATACTGTTGTATGGAAAGAAATGAAGAAATAGATGATTTTAAAGAGACATGGAAAGATATATATCTTGATGCAGAGTGAAGCACTAAAAGAATAATTTATAACAAGAATATCTTAAAAAACAAACAATTTTGAAGACTGATAAAAGGATATACAATTACAACATGGTAAAGACAAACAACTTGGAAAGTTGTAAGAAATATGATCAATACAATGTCCATCCATGATTCCAGAGGAATCATGATGAAACATATTATCTACCTCTTTACAGAGAGATGATAGATTTACCAATATGCAGAATAACACATGCATACAAACTTATATTTATATCTGCATATAGTCAATAAGGAATTCAGAAGGACAGAAAAAGGAGGAATTACACTTTCTAAATGTTTTTCTCAATGCTTAGAGTTCTTATAATAATGAAAATCAAATAAGAATGATATTTATATGGCACTTTAAGGTTTGCAAAGGACTTTGCACATTATCTCATTTTCACAGGTGAAAAAAGGAGGCTCAGAGAACTTATAGGACTGGCCAGTCACAGACCTAGTAAGTCTCAAGACAGAATTGAACTTCAGTTTTATTCTGACTCCCAGTCTAGGGTTTCATTCACTGTACTATATACCTTTTCATTTCCATTTAGCTTAGAGTTTTTCACTACAGTTTTCTAATTGAGTTGCTGTTTATAAGTAGGCCAGGTTTTAAAAGATTGACCCTTTAAGCAGATTGTTTTCAGTGGAAAGCAAACTGAAATTGCTATTGTTTATAGTGGAATACTTGTCTACCCTTCATGATATCTCTGACTTCCCTTTGATATATTGCTAAATGTTTTCATTAGAGGATTTTGGCCTTTCTTTAATTAGGGAATGAAAAGGCAGCTAGTTATATAACTTAATGCATAAGGTGCATTTTTTTTATTATAACAGGTTAGGACCTTAGATCTTAGAGATAGAGGGGTCAAGCCCTCTGCCACTAGGCATTAGGTCCTTTTTTTTTTTTTACAGTATCTACATATCGTTATTTAATATTTTTAGTTTTCAGCATTGATTTCCTAAAGATTTTGAATTACAAATTTTCTCCCCATTTCTATCCTCCCCCACTACAAGATGGCATATATTCTGATTGCCCAATTCTCCAGTCAGCCCTCCCTTCTGTCACCCCACTCCCCCCCATGCCCTTTTCCTTTACTTTCTTGTAGGGCAAGATAAATTTCTATGCCCCATTGCCTATATATCTAATTTCCCAGTTGCATGCAAAACACCTTTTTTTTTTTAACATCTGCTTTTAAAACTTTGAGTTCCAAAATCTCTTCCCACTTCCCTCCCCACCCAGCCTCCTTAAGAAGGTAAGCAATTCAACATGGGCCACATGCATATCATTATGTAAAACCCTTCCACAATACTCATGTTGTGAAAGACTAATTATACTTTGCTCCCTCCTATCCTGTCACCCTATATTCAATTTTCTCCCTTGACCCTGTCCTTTTTTGAAAGTGTTTGTTTTTGATTACCTCCTCTCCCTATCTGCCCTCCCTTCTATCATCTCCCCTTTTTATCCCCTTCCTCCTTCTTTCCTGTGGGATAAGATACCCAAATGAGTGTGTATGTTATTCCCTCCTCAAGTCAAATCTGATGAGAGCAAGATTCACTCATTCCCCTTCACCTGCCTCCTCTTCCCTTCCTACAGAACTGCTTTTTCTTGCCACTTTTACGTGACATAATTTACCCCATTCTATCTCTCCCTTTCTTCCTCTCTCAATATATTTCTCTCTCATCACTTAATTTGATTTTTTAAAAATATTATCCCTTCATATTCAACTCACCCTGTGCCCTCTGTGTGTATGTATATATATATGTATACATACACACACATATATACATACATATATACATGCATGTATGCATATATGTGTGTGTGTGTGTATATATATATATATGTATGTATATGTGTGTGTGTGTGTGTGTGTGTGTGTATATGTATATTTCCTTCAGCTACCCTAATACTGAAGTCTCATGAATTACACACATCATATTTCCAAGTAGGAATATAAACAAAACAGTTCAACTTTAGTAAATCCTTTACGATTTCTCTTTCTTGTGTACCTTTTCATGCTTCCCTTGATTCTTGTGTTTGAAAGTCAAATTTTCTATTCAGCTCTGGTCTTCTCACTGAGAAAGCTTGAAAGTCCTCTATTTTATCAAAAATCCATATTTTGCCTTGGAGCATGATACTCAGTTTTGCTGGGTAAGTAATTATTGGTTTTAATCCTAGCTCCATTGACCTCCAGAATATCGTATTCCAAGCCCTTCAATCCCTTAATGTAGAAGGTGCTAGATCTTGTGTTATCCCAATTATGTTTGCACAATACTCAAATTGTTTCTTTCTGGCTGCTTGCAGTATTTTCTCCTTGATCTGGGGGCTCTATAATTTGGTGACAATATTCCTAGGAGTTTTCTTTTTGGGATCTTTGTCAGGAGGCAATCGGTGGATTCTTTCAATTTCTATTTTACCCTCTGGCTCTAGAATATCAGGGCAATTTTCTTTGATAATTTCTTGAAAGATATCTAGGCTCTTTTTTTGATCATGGCTTTCAGGTAGTCCAATAATTTTTAAATTATCTCTCCTGGATCGATTCTCCAGGTGAGGGATTTTTCCAATGAGATATTTCACATTGTCTTCCATGTTTTCATTCCTTTGGTTGTGTTTTATAATATCTTGATTTCTCATAAATTCACTAGCTTCCACTTGCTCTAATCTAAATTTTAAGGTAGTATTTTCTTCAGTGGTCTCCTGGACCTCCTTTTTCATTTGGCTAATTCTGCCTTTCAAGGCATTCTTCTCCTCATTGACTTTTTGGAGTTATTTTGCCACTTGAGTTAGTCTATTTTTTAGGGTCCTATTTTCTTCAGTATTTTTTTGATTCTCCTTTAGGAAGTCATTGACTTGTTTTTCATGGTTTTCTTGCATTACTCTCATTTCTCTTCCCAATTTTTCCTCTACTTCTCTTACTTGCTTTTCCAAATCCTTTTTGAGCTCTTCCATGGCCTGAGACCAATTTATATTTTTCTTGGAGGCTTTTGATGTAGGCTCTTTAACTTTGTTGACTTCTTCTGGCTGTGTGTTTTGGTCTTCTTTGTCACCAAAGAAAGACTCCTAAGTCTGAGTCTGAATCTGAGACCATTTTCACTGCCTGTTCATGTTCCCAGCCAACTATCTGACCCTTGATTTTTTTGTCAGGGTATGACTGCTTGTAGAGTAGAGAGTACTTTGTCCCAAGCTTGAGAGGCTGCACTGCTATTTTCAAAGCTACTTCTACACAGCAAGTTCTGCCATACCAGCGCTCCTTCTCCCCCAAGAACCGCCAACCAGGATTGCTGCCCAGATTCAGGCTGGGCAAAGCAGGTTTTGAACTCCTGCTCTAATATGCTGCTTAATTCCTCCTACCAGGTGGGCCTGGGGCCAGAGGCAACTGCAGCTGTAGCTCTGGAAGCAGCTTCAGAGCTGCACCACCTCCACCACCCCCCGGGGCAGTGGCCTACTGCAAACTCTTTTTACTCTGTCCCAGCAGCTTTTCCCACTAACCTTCTCTGTTGTCTTTGGTGTTCATGGGTTGAAAAGTCTGGTAACTGCCACAGCTCACTGATTCAGGGCACTAAGCCTGCTCCCATCTGCTCCTGGTCTGGTTGGTCTTGGCACAGGCACAGTCCACTCTGGGCTCTGCTTTGTTCTGCTCCCAGCTCCGTGTGATAGACCCTTCCCAGAGACCATGCAGGCTGTCCTGGGCTGGAGCCCTGCTTCCTTTTGCTATTTTGTTGGTTCTACAGCTCTAGAATTTGTTCAGAGCCATTTTTATAGGTATTTGGAGGGACCTGGGGGGCAGCTTAAGCAAGTTGCTGCTTTTTGGCCACCATCTTGGCTCCACCCCCTTTAGGTCCTTTTCACTGAGAACACCGTTTAGGCCCAGAGAGGTTAAGTGTCATTTTCAAGGTCACACAGCTGCTAAGTGTGGAGCTGCTACCAGAATTCAGCTTTCCTATCTTCCATTGCAATGTTCTTTCCTACATTAGACTACCATCCACAAGAACATAATAATATGTAAAAGTGAAAAATAACTAGAATTGTTTACACATCTTTATTCTATTTTACATTTTCCTACTTTAAATGTTTCAATCCTAGTTAAGGTCTAATAAAGTAGCTTTCTCCAATTATAGCATGTTCATTTTTCAGGTTCTGAAAAAAAACAACACAGTAAAGTAAGTTTTATTTCCTATTCTGTACAATATAACTACATTAAAAGCATCTTTGCAATCATTGCAAAACACTCTTCTTCTGCCAGGAAAAACATAGTTGCAAAGTTGCCCTTTTCTTCCTATATCTACATATCTCCAAAATTACCAAGTGAAAAATAATGGTTTCATTTCTCCAATAAGTATTGCTCCATTAAGCAGCACAATGTGGCCAAACAAATGAGGGCCGAGCAAATTGGAACATGTACCGTTTAATTTTATCTTGTTGGAAGTCATATTACAATATGAAAACAAGTCACCAAACCCCATAGTCTGAGGAACCTTCCAGAGTTTTTGCCACTGGCCACTGACCAAGTGAGCCAGAATCGTTCCCACTAGTTAGATGTTTTGAGTAGGCATAGTATCTTTTGGAAGTTCTTCAGCATGAGACTGAAACATAAATCTGAAGCTCTCACTCATCCTAGGGAAGAAATCCCAGAGGGTCTCCAGAACTGCCTCAGTTATGCAAGGGAACTATGTCTAGGAAATAATCATGAATCAAAGTATTTACATATGCCTACTCCAGACCTGATTACAGAATGGGATGCTGAAAAAAGCATGACATTGGGAATCAGAAGACCTAGGGTGAATTCTTGGTTTTATTTTATTATTTACTAGCTCTGTGACCTATGGACAAGGCCTTAAATTCTTTGAGCTTATGTTTCCTCTTAAAGGAAATTAGGAAAATAATAGTTGCATTTTTTGCATTCATTCATCAAATAGAACATAGATAATGAATGTAATAATCACTCATTTGTATCATTAAGTAATAGGGATGATTTTATAACAATAGTTTGGTGTAGGATGTATATGAATTATCATTCCCATTTTAAATATATGGAGAGCACAGGGCTGAGAGAAATTAAATAGTTTGTTGTGGTTACACAGCTAAGTATCAGATCTTTTAAGCTCAGGTATTCTGATTCTATGACCAGGGCTTTACCGAGATGACAATAAGCTATTTCATTTGAAGTGTTTTGTTCTCTTAGAAAAAGCATCATTATCTGTAATGATATTCTGATTAATGTGAAAGAGTTCTGATAAAGGGTTAATAGCCATCATGTACTTATGGAAACATACTAGAAATTATTTTTTGAGAGCTAAGCACATTTTTGGAAGGGTATTATGTTCAAGCTCCTGTTGTTCTCTAGGTGATGTGTGAGTTCTTACTATTCTGTATGGTGCAGATGGCGTTGAATACTACTCCCTATTATTCCATATGCTGCAAATGGTATTGTGTAGAAGTTCCTCTTATTCTGCAACTTTTGTTGTTCTGTATGTTTTATTTTTAGAATGGTAAGAGATAATTGAGTAGTGTTGACTGTACAAAATTCTGTTGTAACTGTCTCTCCTTTGTAGTCCCATATGTATTATATGTATATACATATATACATATATGCATGTATATATTCTGTAAGCTCTTATTTTCTTCTTTTCAATAACCTCTCCATTATTTTAAGAATTATCTCTAAACAGGTTGATTTCCATCTAACAATTTGGAAGAATTGGCAGGATTCTAAGGCACTGAAAGAGCAGTGACTGAATTCCTTGTGGGTATTCAGGGTCACTTTTTAGCAGGTAAGAGACCCTGACTTTCTAAAGGGCTCCCTGCTGGAATTCTACTCACTGAATTGTACCTTAGTAAATAAAGACATATGAAGAAATTGGAGACAAGGCACTTTATAGTGGAAAATAGGCAGTGTAGGATCTAAAGATATTCCACCCAGGTATCCATGGTATCCATTGGCTAGAAAAGTGGAGGGAAATATGGGAATCCTGGTATGTTGCTGGCAGCTCTCTCTCTATCTCTGTCTTTTTCTATCTCTCCCCCTCCCCCCCCACCATTTTCCCCTCTTGCTTGTTCCTGGAACACTCTCTCTCCATCACTCTGACTATTAACCTCCTTGGCTTACTTTAGATCCCAACTAAAATGCCACCTTCTACAGGAAGCCTTGACTAAGCCATTTTAATTTCACTGCTTTTTCTCTTTTAATTTTTTTCCTATTTATCCTGTATTTGGCTTGCTTTGTATAAATTTGTTTGCATATTGTTTCCCCCATTCAATTGAAAGCTTCTTTAGCGCAGAGACTGTTTTTTGCCTCTTTTTAGATCCCAAGTGCTTATTTAGCACAGTGCCTGGGATATAGCAAGTGCTCAATACATGCTTATTGAGTTGAATTTAGATAAGATAAAAATGGAAACATTTCCATGTCTGTGAAATTATTATTTGGAGAAGTACTAGTTTCTCATATTAAGTTTATTTTAGATTTCTCATGATCTCCATGTTTTATTTTAACCTATTTTAATATTCTTTTTAATGTAGAAAAGTATCTGGAATTATGTAGCTATATTTAAAATTGGGAAATTTAAGCTTTATATTTTATTGGGTTTTGACATTAATTGTGAAAAATTACTATTTACACATGATTGATTTATGTTCTGAATGGTAACCGTTGATACTATCTTTAAAAATCTATGAGAAATTCAATTTTTAATTTCTCTATATGATCTCTGATTGCAGGTTGCATAGAATGCCAAAACTGATAAACATGGAATAATTTTCTATGTAAGGTAATTTGTAAATGCCATCAACTGAATTGATGTCATTTGACTGGTAATAAATTTTTTTCACATTTCATGTTTGGAGTCTAATATTCTTGTATGCTTTTATTATGCTCCTAAGTATTTTTATTATGATTTTGAGAAGCCATTGTAGGAGAAATGATAGTAATTTAAAAAATTATACTTAGAGTATATTTTATTTGTATTATTAGGAGATTAACTTTTCATCTGAATGCTGTGAAATTATGGATTTGAGCTATCATTTATTAGAAACGTCATTATGGTTAACAGAATGTCTTAAGTATTTACTTAGATATCTTTTGCTTTACAATGAATGATAAATGATAATTACTTAGTGTTTGCAGAGGTCCAAAAGACTGCAAATTCTCATTACTGTGAAGTTCTTTGGAGACTTGCCTGGACCTTGGGATCTTCTACTGAGGCAAGGTAATAAAGTCTTATTAGCCTTGTGGAAGAAGGAATTGTAAAAATGTATGTGACTAATGAGAGCCTTGTAAATTCTAAGATAGTAAATTGGATTACTAATTATGAAATCCATGAAACTCAAACTAGATAGAATTATACCTGGAAGAATATGCAATGCAGTTGAATTTAAAATATTATTCTTTTTGATTTAGAAGTTAATGTATGATACCTTGGACATTTTTACTGTCTTTCTGAATTTGGAACGAACACCACACATTTGCTTTCTGTATAAAACCCCAGAATGTAATTATTTTCTTAATCTTTGCTATTGATTATTATATAAGGATATATATATATATATTCAGATATCCTTAGATACATATGTGTATGTATGTATGCACATACGTCTCTGTGTGTGTATGTGTGAATGAAAGGCTTTTTTTTTACAAATACCTTTTATCTACCTATGTATATGATGAGTACTAAGGATAAATGTGTTTATTAATTATTGTTTAATTTTAACTGAATGTTATTGAAACAATAACAAAAAGAAATCTACTCTGCCCTAAGCTATGATTAATGAAATAATAAAACCTCTCTAAACTTTCAGATCAGTTACAGTTTACCTGCTCTAATGTTTTTCCTATATCACTGATGTTCATAAGACTAACTCAGTAAGACTTGCACTTGCTTTTACCAAATTATCTCATTACGGAATGGCCAATGCAATTAAAGTTTTGTCAAGCCTTACTCTGTTATATTAAGCCTTATTACTAGAAGGCTAAAGATAACATAGCCTAGAATATCTCCATCAGTAACCTGGATTCTGGAAGTAGTCAAAGAAATATCTCTGCAAACCTGCCCTGGAAACAAGGTGTAAAGACTCAGGCCTATGCCAGGTATTGTTAACAACTGACAACCCAGCTAAATACACTGAAATGCCAATTCAGAGAGCGTTGTCTCTGAGTTTGAATGGCTCAGAATGGACAATCTGTGGACAATGGTCAAGGTCAGACCCCTTTGACA
Source organism: Trichosurus vulpecula (assembly GCF_011100635.1). Lineage (NCBI taxonomy): Eukaryota > Metazoa > Chordata > Mammalia > Diprotodontia > Phalangeridae > Trichosurus > Trichosurus vulpecula. The sequence goes on from NC_050573.1 coordinate 213,177,028, forward strand.
CAGAATTTCTGAGGGAAAATACTTCCCAGAAGCAGACGACTTCCTGAAGTAGACTGCTAATCCCAAGAAAACTAAGAATATTCCCAAGAATAAGAAAACTGTTGTTTAAATGGGCATTAATTGAAAGCTTCACACATGAATTTTCCCAGCAACTGAATTGCACTGGGGTGCTAAGGAAAGGTGGATTTTTAAGGGATATTCTTCCACAGCAAATAGTGTATCTTATAGGTTAGGTCTCTGTTGGCCCAAATTAGTAAATGTACTCACTAAAAATTCTCAAATTGTTAATACTCCTAACATGATGAAAATATCTACTTCATCATATGATGATCAAGACAGTTTCTAAGAAAAGTAGAATAAGAATCTGCCCTCACTGTGCACCACTGGTATGGTATCTTTAAGTGTTTTTCTGCTAATATGAAGATTTTCTTGAATTTTCTAATTCACCCTATTGTCATATTGTTAATTTTGTGGTTTAGATATAATTTTTCCACATAAAATTATATAACTTTCTATATGAATATGTATGAATTTGTATATACACACACACATATATATATAATTTGCTTATATGTTGATATTTATATTTATATAACTTTGTTATTGTTTTGGACTTGGTTATTCAAATATCTTAGGACTCTACAATCCTAGGTTGATGTTGCCTTTGGAAAAAATTCAAATTCCTTAAAGGGGTACCAAAAAATAATATTCAAAGGGAGAATTGAGAAAGAGCCATAAAAATGATTAAAAGTAATCATATACTTACGGACATACACTGAAAAATACTTGGGAGGGAACTAAGTACATCTTTGGAAAGATATTACATACAAATTTCTTTTGTTCTGCAGGTGATACACAAGTTTTCACTCTTCTGCATGATGCAGGTGGTGTTATATGTAAGGTGCCACTATTCTGCTTGCTGGAAGTAGCACTGCATACGAGTTCCTATTTTTCTATATGCTACAAATTGTATTGTGCATAAAGTCCTATGATTTATCGATGTTTTGTTGTTCTGTGTGATTTATTTTTAGATTGGTATGTGATAACCGACTGTATAAGAATCTGTCGTAACTTGTCTCCATTGTTGTCTCAAACAGATTACCTATGTACATGTAGATGGTCTTGAAGTTCCTATTTTCTACTTTTCAGTAAACTATTATTTTAGGATATGTCTCTACATTGGTTAATTTCAATTTAACATTAACTCCTCCTACAAATAGCCTAACCGTGAAGTCTGACAGTCATTTTGCCAACCTGCACTAGCCATGTGCATTACAGACAGAGTCTACACAGCACTGACTATTAAGGATGTGCATTTCAGATGCAAGTCCACTCAGTGCTGGCAAATGTAGAGCTTGTCCTTTGTACAGCTCTCTGCCTAAATGTAAAGTTTAAATGAGCAAATTATTTTGTACTATATGTTGCCTCTACATTCCCAAATGACTAAAGCAGAACTATGTGAAAAATGTCTTTGCTTTACAAGCTACTCAATGCAGTCTCTCTGAATTGGCATTTCAGTGTATTTAGCTGGGTTGTCAGTTGTTAACAATACCTGGCATAGGCCTGAGTCTTTACACCTTGTTTCCAGGGCAGGTTTGCAGAGATATTTCTTTGACTACTTCCAGAATCCAGGTTACTGGTGGAGATTCTCTAGGCTATGTTATCTTTAGCCTTCTAGTAATAAGGCTTAATATAACAGTAAGGCTTGACAAAACTTTAATTGCATTGGCCATTCCGTAATGAGATAATTTGGTAAAAGCAAGTGCAAGTCTTACTGAGTTAGTCTTATGAACATCAGTGATATAGGAAAAACATTAGAGTAGGTAAACTGTAACTGATCTGAAAGTTTAGAGAGGTTTTATTATTTCATTAATCATAGCTTAGGGCAGAGTAGATTTCTTTTTGTTATTGTTTCAATAACATTCAGTTAAAATTAAGCAATAATTAATAAACACATTTATCCTTAGTACTCATCATATACGTAGGTAGATAAAAGGTATTTGTAAAAAGAAAAAAAAGCCTTTCATTCACACATACACACACAGAGACATGCATGCATACATATACATATATATCTGAGGATATCTGAATATGTATACCTGTAAGTCACAGGATGCAAAGAAAACACAGAATTAAACAAAATGGCTTCTTAAAAAGGTGCAAATGAAACAAGCTCTTATTTCTTCTCCCTGAAATATATCACAGCCTTTTGTGATTATACTTGAATGGGACAGATAATTGTGAAGACTTCACAGGGTATGTCTAATGGAGAGGTTTTGGGGTTTGGCTTTGTAATTTTGGGAAGGCATGCCCTTCCGCCCCTCTCTCTCAGATGTTAGAAGATAATGAACTTCCCGTGAGCTATTTGTTCTCTGCTCCAGGAAGGGTCTCTCCTTCCCCCACCTCATTTCTTTCTACCAAGACTTTCAGATGCCACCCTGGCAGTTGAGTTCTGATAGCGAAAAACCTGAACTAACCGGATCAATCTTGGTCCTCTGTGTATTTTCGGGCCTAGACTGTAAGCCCACCTCCCAGCCAATGGTGAGAAGGGATAGAGGTGGGTGGGAATCTTTTCCATTAAGACTATAAATTAAGGCAGGTTCCCTTTTACCTCACCTCCTCCATTATGGAGGTGTGTCTGAATCTTGCAAGGTTTGTAGAATAAATTTACTTTGTTTCTCTTAAAGATGTCTCTCCTATTATTTAAAAATTCTGTCCCATACATACTGAAGATGAACTTAAAGTGGAGCAGAGGTATTTCGTCTGGTACAAAACTATGACACTCCCTAAATTATCTACATTTATGGTTAAGGCAACTTGATCTTTCACTGTTTATGATGAAACAATATTTATGAATTATTATTGCAGAGGTATTTTAAATCCAGCAATTCCTATATGTTCAGAAGGCATACTCCCTAGCAGGAGAGTAAGCTGTTATTTAGATCCAATTCCATTTCCCTTTTTTTTTCTTGGAAACTTTCAAACTTCTCTCATTAACAAAAGAATCAATAAGGCTTATGGCTGAAATAATCCCCTCATCTTTGTTATCATACTAAAAGATCTGTTTGTAGGAATCCTTAGTTCCTTCTGCTTCATCTCAGGCTGTTATTGAACATTGCTAGTGATGACCAATTTCATGGGAAGTTAATCTTTAAAACAACAAATCAATGTAACACTCTGAACAAATAAACATGGTTTTAAAATCACGTGATTATTTGGATAAAATTTTAAAACACCAGCACATACACTTTTCTAAAGTTTTAGAATCATTTAATGTTTCTATTTAGAGTTATGTTACATCAAATACTATTTTTCTCATGCTTTGTCTTTCCCTTCATGTGTAGTCAGAGGGTGGATGCAAATATTGCCCTTTCCATAACCTTATTTGATAGGAAAGGCCAAACTGCTGTGTCTTTCATCAGCACAGGTTGAAGAGGGCAGAGAGAGTATAAACTGCCCCAGTAATTTAAGCTTTCAAGCAGCTCTGTCTACATATAGTTCATGCTGATAGAATTCTATTTCATTCTTGAGTTCTAGCAGTTCAGAAGAGAGTGCAGGGAGATCAAATTATGTAAAACTCTCACTGGTTCCGAGTGTGAAAAACACTCTGTAACTTATAATTTTGTTGCAAACTGTGCACGAATTGTTCTGTGCATTACTTTTTAACATGAGTAGTAGGGAAGCATCGTGCAATAAAGTTTTGGACCTATCATCAGGAAGACCCAGGTTCAAATCTGGTCTTTAATACTTTATTACAGGACCAAATTATGTAACTTCATTGAGCAATTTCATCTGTAAAATGGTGAAAATCATACTCATTTTATCTATCTCATGGGGCTTTATATCAGTAAGGCAAGATTCATTACCTGGAGGATGACCATGAACATGCCTGTATGGTTCAGAATTGCAAAGTATGAAAAACTCTCTAGGTAGAAGGCAGAGGAAGTATAATATTTATTTAGGCACCAAAGAATCAAATCCCAGAACCAGCAATTCCAATTTGATATGGCAGTAATTGTATTCCAGAACCAGTAAACCCATGTTAATGTAGCAACGAGGAGATTTAAACAGTATTACAGCAAAGAGACAAGTCATCCTGTAACCTTCCTCCACTGCTAGAGCCTTCCCATAAACAATCACTCATGAATCCTAACTGTTTGCTTTCCTGTGTCCTCTCCCCCCTTGGTCCTCTGGTCTGCAGCTCTCTGGTCTCCACTCTCCCCTCAGCACTCTCTTCTGCAGCTCTGTGGACTCAGAGTTCTTACTCCTTCTCCTTGGAATGAAGTCTGGCTTCTCTTCTGACTCCTGAATTCTCCCTTCGCTATTGCTACCTTCTGGGTGTGTATATTCTTTTTAGGGCCCAAGGGCTTCACCCCCAATAGGCAAAAGAGTGTGAGAAAGATCTTTAATCACTGATTGGCATCACAAAGGTAAGAGCCCGCCTCTCTTAACTGGCCCCAGCAGGGGCCTATTGAATGGGTGGGAAAGATCTTCAATCACATTATCACCACAGGCTCTGATAAGACAATATATGTAAGGTAAGCTTTAAACCACTATATCAACTTGACAACCACTCACCTCTGCCTCTGAAGGCCTTAGCCTTCCCATACCTTGCTTCTACCTCTACAACCTCCCCCTCTATTAGTTCCTTCCTGAAACCTGCATTTGAGGAAGTACTCAGACAGACCATATTCATTTCAAACCCAGACCAACCCATGATTCCTCAGACTATTTCTATTTCTCTACCTTCCCCTTGGGTCCCCCACCACAAGAATCCTTAAGGTAAGGGATTGTCTGTCTTTTGCTTGTATTAGTATTTCCAGTGTGACACACAGTTCCAAATATATAGTAAATGCTGAATAAATTCTCTGTATCATTATCTATCTATCTATCTATCACATTTTTGAAGAAAGTTCTACAATCATTTTGATCAGGGTACAAGGGGGTATAGATTCTACCAGGAGGGGGAAAGATTGGGATATTCCCAATGGCATCTCTAAAAGGGTAAAGGATATCTCCTGATCCTGGAGATCTAGTGACCCCTTGGTACCACTCTGAAAATAAGCGATTTAATCTTAATGTAGGAGATTAACTGATCAGTTTAGGAGTCTACCTTTATTCTCAATAAGTATCATCTTATTTGCTTTGGTCCATTCTTCTAGCCTGTTGAGAACTTTTTTGGATATCAAACTGGCTTGTTTACACTTAGTTAACAAGACATATTAGCTATCCCTCCAAAATTTTGTGTGAAATGAAAATTCAATAATCAGATTATCTATGCCTTCATTCAAGTCACTAATAAAATATTGGATGTAATGGAGCTAATTAATGAGAGATCTCTGCTGCATTCCATTGCAGATCTTATTCCCAGTTCACACGGAAGGCTAAATCATGGAGTGTGAATTCTTAGAGGTGAATGGCTCTATCCTGAAAATTACCCATATGTCTGTTGACTGAAGACCAGCCTAGTTAAGTTTGGAAAGGATTATGAATATAAGATCAGATACTAGGTGTTTCTTTTTTTTCCAATGACAATAACAAAGAAAGATATTTATTAAGGTTGGGATCTATATCAGTGGCAGAAGGAGGACTCTCCACTGAAAAAATAACAAATATTTAATATTTTGTAATGTAGTGTGTACTGAACCTTACAAAGGACTAGAATATTCATATATACTCATCAGGGCACCTTTTGCCTAGGGTTAAGATACCTTAAAACCAGAAATATTCATTATTTTGTTATTCAGTAAATACAGAGAAAATTTAATGTCCTTGAAATGCTTCTTTATCCATCTGTGGTAAACTAATATTAAACCTTTTCACATATTTGAAACACTAATCAGAATGCTTATATTTCATTTCTCTCTTGACCTCCAGTTCTGCATTACCATCTGCCTGCTAGATTTCACACGGCATCTCAAATTCAACATGTCAAAAAATAAACCTCATTATTTCTACTCTCCCTCCTCCCCCCAATCCATTACTTCTCAAAAATTCCCCATTTGTGCCTTCTTTGCTTTCTTCTGACATGGAGGAGCATTCTAGCTGTCCGTTTGTCTTCCTTTACTGTTGCCAGGTGAGCATCTCATCTTCTCTTCCTACATTTTGTTTTTGTTGTTGAGTTGTTTTAGTCATGACGAATTCTGTGTAACCCTATCTGTTTTTTGTTTGTTTGTTTGTTTGTTTGTTTTTGCAAAGATACTGGAGTAATTTGCCATTTCCTTCTCCACCTCATTTGAGGAAAGTGAGGCAAACAGGGTTAAGTGACTTGCCTAGGGTTACAGTGTTACAGGGTTACTTGTAGGTGTCTGAGGTCAGATTTGAACCCAGGAAGATGAGTCTTCCTGACTTCAGACCTGGCACTCTATCTACTGTGCCACCTAGCTGTGCCTCTCTTCCTCCATATATTTCCTTTATAGTATGTTTTTCACCTATGCTTCTTAAAGTTGTTATTTTATTATATGTTATACTCTGCTCATGTCCACCATGTGCTTTCTCCATTGCCCTTTATGTGGTATTCTTTTTAATTCTTCAGAGACAGTTGTCATTCTTCAGAAACTATCATTGTGGCTTTTCTTTTCCCAAAAAACTCTTTGCTCTGATACAATAGCTGCATCAAGGCCCTTCTCTGCTTCCATTGGGACCAATCAAATGGAAAACTCAAAGGCCAGAAGAGAGTAGTGTGACTATTATCAGTGACTCTGTATCCCCATCAGGGACACCCTACCAAGAAGTATTCTGGCTCCTGTTTGCAGGGTGCCTTCTTTCTCACCTATTCTGGAGAGTGTTTAGCTTGCATTTTATAACTAACCTCCTAGCTCTTAGCTGAGTTCCTGCTGGGATTTCTTAAAGGAACCAATACTTTTTACTTTCCTTCTTAATGCTTTTAAACATCTTGTCTTAAATATTCAGAACCTAACAAAATGTAGCAAATAGACTTTTAAGATCATTATAGAAAATAGTCTCCCCATAGTGTGAATTGATTCAGCAGGCCCTGATCTTCTCAGTGGGAGCGGAAAAAATGTGTTTCTAAATCTGAAAAGCCAAAGATTAGATCCTGAATATAGAGCCTATTAATGGGACCTGAAAAGAATGTACATCATCAATTTATTATTATGAAATTTAAGTCAGGATATAGGATCATGGGCTCATGAGGACAGGACCAAAAAGGTCACCTCATCCAAACTCTTCAACTTAGAGATGAAGAAACTGAGAAGTGGAAGGATTAAGGGACTTGCTCAATAGCATGTACCTAATAAGTATATGAGCCAGGAATTAAACCCAGTATTCTTTCCACTGTATCATTACTGAATATCATTTTCAGTAGTCATTTTCTAGAAATTTTTGAATTCCCCATATAAGATAGTAAGCTCATTTGAGAACCCCTCATTTTCTAACCTGTTTGTAAACATTTCTATTCAAAAAGAAAGGAATAATATTAGAAATATTCACAAGATATGGAATAAGAAGGTTGGCCTTCGAGTCACTGCTCTGATACTCATTACTCATGTGACCTTAGACAATTCTCCTATCTTCATATGACCTCAGATTATTAATCTGCTAAATGAGGGTTTGGGGCAAGAGAATTGCTATTCCTCTGTGCCATTCGGTTATTTTTATAATGGCTTGTATTCATTAAAAGTTTACAGTTTTTTTTAAAAAAAACCTTATTCACAGCAACCTTTTGGCTTATGTAATATAAACATTATTGTCTTAGTTTCACATAGAATTTTATATAATACGAATATAAATAATACATTGAAAATAATAAGTGGGTGGAGCAGAACTGTGGTCTTGAGCACAAGTTGTTTTACTGCAAATTTCATATGTTTTCTACTAAATTATGCATTTTCTTGTATGTTTTCTAGAGTTAGGAGAACTTTTCTGGAGTAGTGATGGAAATGGGTGGACTTGAACTTGTGCCCTTAGCAAATGCTTGTTTGTATCCTGTGACAGTCTAGAAAATCACTCTAGCTTTGGGGGTATAGTCTTTCACTTGAGAGGAATACTTTTACTATAGCCATCCTCCTTCCCTCCCTGCCTGCCTTCCACGCCTACACCAAATATAGAATCTTTCTTGTTGGAAATAATGAGCTTCCCTGGCAGTTTCCTGTCCTTGACAACAGAGGTGGGAAGCCACTGTAATGAACCTGCTACACACCAACACTCCCTATAAAATCTAGAGTCCTATCCCTCCCTATAAGATGCTAACTTTCTGTACTCTTAAGCTTCCTGAATGCATGGACTGATAACAATTCTAGGAATCCCACCTTCTATTTTGAGGAGTTGTAATAGCCTGGTGTAGCTAAATGTTAAGTCCCCAGAGCTGCCTATTATAGGGCTTCCTATAGCTTCCTATAGCTGAGTAAGCTTCATCCCCTTCTTGCCATGGCTTGAAGATCTTTGTAGGAAGTGCTTTGTCAATATCTTTGATCTTCTTCATCTCCCATCTCTCATTTTCCTGTTTTAGCTCTATCAGCTATGGCTACAATATGGAGAATGGATATTGCACCAAGGTTCTTCTCTTGCTGCCTCAGCCTCCCCCACCATGGTGCCAGATTTGGATGCCTTCCATTAGGCCACATAGCATTCTCTTGAATGAATGTCAAATATAGGCCTATTGATTTCTCTATGGAAGAGCTGGATTAATTATTTTACAAAGCACCTTTCAAGTCCCAAATAGATTGTCACACATCAGAATCAGATCTCTCTTTTTCTAATTTTTATGCTTCTCACAGATGGAACTGCACACAGGATATTAAAAGAGTGATGGTATAAAAGAAATTGAAAAGAAGGGAAGCTACAGAAGAAGAGTAAAGAACTTGTGGTAAAGTTATTTTCTGGCAAAGGTCTTTAACCATGGGAACATGCCACCTGGATGCTTTGCTCTTGTAATCCCATAACTCTTGGCACTATGTACTTAATAATACAAACCTCATCTTTCTTTTTGTTTGAATATTCAGCTCATGTTCTTGCTCCTAATTTATAGGTTTTATTCATGGATAATGGAGCTATGAAATAACTAGGAAATTGACCTTCTGCACAGGGATCAGAGAAAAAATGATTTTCCTATTTTTTCCAATTGCATGAACAGCTCTTATATTGCTGATGAGAATATGGGGTTGTTCTGATCATCTTCTACAAACTCTGGGCTCAAGTAGAATTTATGTTGACACAGAACCAAGGAAAATCTGGCAATTCAGGCACTCTAAAATCTGAGGAGGTGCAAGAAGTTACTCAAGTTTGTCCCCTCCAATCTTACACTAAAACATAGGATGCACTCTCCGTTTATACCTTTGAGTATATTCTTTTCCATTTCATCTAGCTTAAGGCTAGCTTATCTATAAACTGATGTTCATGAACACCAAAACTGTGTGACCTTGATCCTTTGAGTTTTCATTAAGTTGAGGATGATGGTGGTGATGACAATGGGGCATAGATTTGAAGTCACTTCTTCCTATAACCTGGGAAAGCCAGAGGAAACAAAGATACTTACTTGTTTGGAAGAAGCCATAATTCTGATGTCTGTATATATACATCTACATGTAGTAGATATGTAGTAAAATAACATCTACAGATTAATTTTAAAAGTACACAGAACAACTATAATTGTAACTAAATTTAGAAAAGTTACATAATATAGTAAAAAGAAATGGACTAGTAAGAAATTCTCATTTCTTTGAACTGAATCAATGATTGATTTTAAAAGGAACTTTTCAAAAGAGAAAAAGAAATAGCTGTGATGAATGAAAAGACTGAGAGACATAGTTTCTGGGTAATTAATAATCAATTTATGAATTATGCTGGCAAATAATTAATAGATTGAGGTCAGTGTCTTTCTCTTGTAAGCCAAAGATGAACCTTTGGAGTCACTGAATGTTTAAATACTATTGGAAGGTTGGGTATTCCCGACAGGCAGAAGTCAACTCTGATTGGTTAACAATGAGTGGATGAATATTATAATGAGAGATGTATTTATTCTAATGAGGGACAAAGAAGCTCATCTTCATACCTAGATCATTCTGCCACCAGGGATCTATATAAAAGGATCTATCCTCCACCCAAACCACTTATTTATTTGAACAGTGGGCAGGAGTTCACCTAGATAAGATGGTCTTTACCCTTTAATCAGAACTTAACTTTCCCAATTGGGTGGAGCCCTACCCAAGACTAAGGAGAATGTTAACCCAATTTCATCATTAGGCCTGTCCTTTAGAGGCTTCTTTGAACGAGGAAATAGGGAAAAAAACCTGAATCCCCTAATATTAATTGGTTGTTAATAATAATTTCTCTCAAAATACAACTAAAGAGGCCAAGCAAAGTATTTCTTAGTGGTTATTTATTACAATATAATGTTATGCAAATCAATCAACAAGAATTTATTGAATACCTACTGTATATTAGACACTGCCCTAGGTATTAAGAGGAAAAAATTGAAAAAGAAAGACAAATAGTTCTTTTTCTCTCAAAGAACTTATTTTCTATTGGAGAAGACACATACATATATATACACATATATATACACACATACACATATAAGTTATGTACGCATATATGCATAAAATAAATGCTAACTTGTTTAGGAATGGAGGATGCTAGCGGTTTGGGAGATCAGAAAGGTTTTATATAGGAGGCAATATTTGAATTGAGGCTTGGACAAAGTAAAGTATTTTAAAAGGTGGAGATGATATGGAAGAGTTTGCCTGGCATGAAGTGAAAAGTGAAAACGTGATACAGGAGATGGAGGTCCATGTGGGACGAAAATAAAGAAATACAATTTTCCTAAATAGTCAAATGATTAGAAAGGGTGTAGTATATGAGAAAGAACAGAAAAGTTGGTGGGGTTTGGTTGTGAAGGGCTTTAAAAGTTAAACAGAGGAGATCATATTATGCCCTACAGGCAAAATTGAGCCACATAATTAACTGAGTAGGGAAATGTCATCAGTCAAACCTAAACTTAAGGAAAATCATAAAGCATAATCACAGAAGCATAAGCATGCAAAGAATACTTTCAAGTATTCCTGGTGAAAAAACTGGAGCTGGATAGAAGTCTTGACTTTCAAATACAGGATGCAGCAGAAGCATAAAAAGGTAAATATGAAAGAGAAATCATAAGGGATTCAATATGTGAAGATGATATTTGTAACTTCTAAGAACTTATCATTATTAGGGAAGTTAGAAAGAATATACACAGGCATGGCATACAGTATAAGATGACTATAATGGGAGGATATCCATAAAATAAGTAAAATTAAAGGATGAGAATGAGGAGGGGATGGGGGGAAGTGAGAGGTATAATGGAGTAAATTGTTTCACACAAAAGAACTTTTATAATGGAAGGGGATATGGGCAGAGGTGGGCAACACTTCAATCTTACTCTCATCAGAATTGACTCAAAGAGGAAATAACACAAAGTTTGGTAAAGAAGTCTGAAGTGGGAGGGGTGGGAGAGAAGGGTAAATGGGTTGATAGAAATGGAGTTGGATAAGGGAAGTGGTCAGAATAAAAAAAAACTTTTTAAGGAAGGGTGAGGAGAAAGAGAGGAGAAGGATATACAGGGGGGAAAGTAGGATGGAGGGAAATACACAGTTCATGATCATTCATGTGAATGTGAATGTGAATGGGATGAACTTACCCATAAAATGGAAGCAGATAGCAGAATGGATCAAAAAACAGAATCCTACAATATGTCGTTTACAAGAAACACACTTGAAACAGACACACACAGAGCAGTGGTAAGGGACTAGAGCAGAATCAGTAACAGTATAAAAAAAAAGCAGAGTAGCAATCATGATCTGACAAAGAAAAAGCAAAAATAGACATAATTAAAAGAGCAAGGAAATAACATCTTGCTAAAAAGTACCATAAACAATGGAGTAATATCAATACTAAACATATATGACTTATATTACATAGTATTCAGGTTCTTAAAGGAAAATTGAAATGAATTACAGGAGGAAATAGACAGTAAAACTATATTAATAGGGGACCTCAACTTTTCCCTCTCAGAACTAGATAAATCTAATTAAAAATTAAACAAGAAAGAAGTTAAGGAGATGGATAGATTTCTAGAAAAGTTATATATGCTAGACATCTGGAGAAAACTGAATGAAAATAGAAAGTAAAATAGCTTTTTCTCAGTGATATATGACACCTATATAAAAATTGACCATGTTTTATGGCACAAAAACCTCACAATCAAATGCAGAAAAGCAGAAATATTAAACACATCCTTTTCAGACAATATGGAATAAAATTTCATTTAATAATAGACTGTTGAAAGATAGATTAAAATTAATTGGAAACTGAATAATCTAATCCTAAAGAATGAGGACATCAAAGAAGAAATCATATAAATAATTACTAATTTCATTAAAGAGAAATATGACACTGAGGTAATATACCCAAAGCAGTGCTTAAAGGAAAATTTATATCTCTAAATGCTTATGACAATAAAAGAGAGAAAGAGCAGACCAATGAATTGGCCATGCAACTAAAAATACACATAGATATAAAGAACAAATTAAAAATCCCCAATTAAAAACCAATTTGGAAATCTTGAAAATCAAAAGAAATTGAAAGAGCTCTCAAAATGCTTTCTAAGAAAAAAATCCCTGGGACCAAATGGGTTCACAAGTGAATTCTACCACACTTTTAAAGAACGATTAATTCTAACATATGTAAACTATTTGGGAAAATAAGCAAAGAAGCAGTTCTACCAAATTCTTTTGAAATCACAAATATGATGCTGACAGAAGGGCAAAAACAGTGGATGAAAACTATAGATATTGATTTCCTAGTGAATGTTAATGGAAAAATTTAAGTGAAATACTAGTAAGGAGATTATAGAAATATATTACAAAAATCACATACTATAACTAGGTGAGATTTATACCAGGAATATAAGGCTGAATCAATATTAGGAAAACTGCATACTCAACCATATCAATAACAAAAGTAATGAAAATCACATGATTATCTCAACAGATGCAGAAAAAGCTTTTTGACAAAATACAACCCTCATTCTTATTAAAAACACTAGGACACATAGGAATAAATGGAGCTTTCCTTAAAATGGTAAATAGTATTTATCTAAAACTATCAGCAGTGGGAATGTAATGGGAATAAACTAGATATCTTTCCAGGAAGATCAGGAGTAAAACAAGGATGCCCATTATAACCACTATTATTCAATATTGTATTAGAAATACCAGCTATAACAATAAGAGAAGAAAAAGAAATTGAAGGAATTAGAATAAAATTGAGGAGAATTAGAATAGAATAGAATAGCAAAGAATAGAATTGAAGAAACAAAACTTTCACTCTTTGCAAATGATGTCATGGTATACTTAAAGAATCCTACAGAATCAACTAAAAAACTAGTTGAAAGAATTAACAACTGTAGCAAAGTTGCAGGATATAAAATAAACCCATATAAATCATTGGTATTTCTATATATTACCAACAAACTCCAGTGGGAAGAGATACAAAGAGAAATATCATTTAAAATAACTGCAGAAAACATCATGTACTTGGGATTGTGCTTGCTAAGATAAACCCAGGAACTACATAAACACAATTACAAAACACTTTTCTGACAAACAATTGGAAAAATATTATTTACTCATGGTTAGGCTGAGTCAGTATGATAAAATGACAATTCTAATAAATTAATTTACTTAGTGCTATACCAATTAAACTAGCAAAATTTATTTTATAGAGTAGGAAAAAATAATAAAATTAATCCAGAAAAACAAAATATCAAAAATATTAAAGAAATTAATGAAAAAATTGTCAAGTAAGGTGGCCTAGCCATACCAGATATCGAACTATTATGAAGTGGTAATCATCAAAACAATCTGGTACTGGATAAGAGATAGAGTGGTAGATCGGTGGAATGGATTTGGTATAAAAGACAGTGTAGCAAATGACCATAGCAATCTAGTGTCTGACAAACCCCCAAATACAAGCTTTTGGGACAAGAATTCATTATTTGACAAAAATTCCTGAGAAAACTGGAAAGCAACTTGACAGAAACTTGACAAAGACCAACATGTCATATCATATACCAAGATAAAATCAAAATGGGTACATTATTTAGATATAAATGGTACTATCATAAACAAATTAGGGGAGCGTGAAATAGTTTACTTTTCAGTATGGATAATAGAATTTATGACCAAAAAAGAGATAGAGAGCAATATGGAATGTAAAATGGATAATTTTGATTACAATAAATTAAGAAGTTTTTGCACAAACAAAACCTATACAGCCAAGATTAAAAGGAAAGCAGAAAACTGGGAAAAATTTCTTATAGCTTGTTTCTCTAATAAAGGCCTTATTTATCTAATACATAGGGAAATAAGTCAAATTTATAATACTGTGAGTCATTTCCCAGTTGATAAATGGTTAAAAGATGTGAACAGGCAGTTTTCAGGGAAAGAAATCAAAGCTATCTATAGTCATATAAAATACTTTAAATCAATATGAATTAGAAAAATACAAATGAAAACAACTCTGATATACCACTTCCCATCTACTAGATTGGCTAATATGACCTAAAAGTAAAATGACAAATGTTGGAGGGGATGTGTGTAAATTGGGGCACCGATATGGTATGATGTAGTTGTGAACTGATCCAAACATTATGGAGAACAATTTGGAACTATATTTAGTGGGCTATAACATCATGCATTCTCTTTGACCCAGCAATGACATTACTAGGTCTGTATACCAAAGAGATTTTTTTTTAAATGGAAAAGGATATTTACATAGAAAAGTAGTTATAGTAGCTCTTTTGTGATGATGGAGAACTGGAAATTAAGGGGATGCCTATCATTTGGGGAATACCTAAAGAAGTTCTGGCAAAAGATTGTGATGGAATACTATTGGGCTATAAGAGATGAAAAGCAGAATGGCTTTAGAGAAACTTGGGAAGGCTTACATGAACTGATACAAAGTGAAGTAAGCAAAATTAGGAGAATATTGTACAAAGTTACAGCAATACTGTATGATGATGAATGAATTATTCTCAATAATATAAAGATCCAAGACAATTCTGAAGGACTTATGATTAAAAATGCTACCCACCTCCAGAGAAAGAACTGATGGAGTCTGAATGAAGAACAAAGCATACTATTTTTACTTTATTCTTTCTAGTGCTTTTTTCTTTTTGGTCTACATTTTCATTCACAACATTACTAATATGGAAATATGTTTTACATGACTGCACATGTATAATCTATATTAAATTGCTTCCCTTCTTAATGAGGTGGAGGGGAAGGAATGAGGGAGAAAATTTAGAACTTAAAATTTAAAAAAAAGAAATGTTAAAAATTGTTTTTGCATTTAATTGGAAAAAAGGAAAATATTTAATTAAAAACAAATGTCATTTGGTGTTTGGAAGAAGGATAACTGAAAATAGGATGGTAAATTACTGTGTGGTGAGATGATTTAATACTATGATATTTGTGGATTTGATGATGGTAATGATACCAAACACTTATAAAGTACTTTCTTGTAAGGCAATTAAGGAAGGAATTATTATCCCCTTATTTAGGTGAGGAAGATGAGGCACACTGAAAAGCTAAGAAACTTTTCCAAGTCCACACTAATATAACAAAGACTCTATGTCAAGTCTTTCAACTTCTAATGCTGGGATCTTTAAAATAAATGATGTTTTCTCTATAACATCATATAAATGAAAGCCTTTTATCCTTTTAAGGAATATGATAATCTAAATTTTTCCCCAATTTTAACTTGGTACTGTTGACATTCACAACGACTATAGCAAACTATACTCAGTAAACCATATAACATGCTTATTTCTCCTTTAAAACAGGTATACATGCTGTGAAAAAAATAACAACAACTATAAACCAACTTAGGCCTTACTATCTAGACCTGGGGGGTGAGAAATAGATGATCCACTCCCAAGGGGACTCCAAATCATCACACATATTATTTCTAAATGCTTTCTCTTTTCTAATGTAGGGTGTTATTGCTCTCTACCCTTACCCCTCCAAAATGAAGTTTAGTTGGTAAGGGTGGGGTTGAGGGCTGTGCCGAGTACATATAACTTATAATCTCTTGCACTTCGTGTTTGTTTATGCATACTCATGATCTGTTTTGGACTAGATCCTGTACTGACCCAATGATCAGTCCATTAAAAAGCTGGAATGGTTTATTTTTTGGCCACACAAGGTACTAATAAAGTTGACAACTATTCCCAAACAATATGACTACAAATTCCTTTCTGTCAAATACTATCCTGCATCTTTATTCAACCATCCCCACAGTCTTCAATATAGCCCCTTGCAGATAAATATTTGTCAAATGAAGAACAAGAAATGCTGGAAGAACACAGGGGAGCAAAATTGGATACAAGTATATAGCATAATTATTAATAGTCTTAACTTAGTAGTTTGGGGTTGTGAGAGATGTCTGGGAAAATATTCAGATCTCTGGACTCAAGGCCATCTAGGGGAAGAGACCCTGGGATATCAGCAAGCTTTCTGGAGGACAAAGGCTAGAATCCAAGACAACTGATATAATTCTATTTTACTTTACCTAAGTACTAAACTCATTTTGCTTACTACTGGAGAGTTAACAGTAATGTAAGCCACGGTGTCCCTAATCTAGATATAATTTTGGATTTCATTTCCTGAGTGTGAACAATGTATGATCTGAGGTATGTCTTCAATACTTGAAAGGATTTATAGTTCTATTGCTGTGGTACTCTCTGTACTAATAAATCAATCAATAAATATTTGTTAATCATCTAATTTAATACTTGAAAGGATTTATGGTTTTGCTGCTGTGGTACTCTCTGCACTAATAAATCAACAAATATTTGTTAATCATCTAACTCAATACTTGAAAGGATTTATAGTTTTATTGCTGTGGTACTCTCTGCACTAATAAATCAATCAATAAATATTTGTTAATCATCTAATATCTGCTAGATATTTTGCTAAATGCTGGAGATATAAAGACAAAAAAGAAACCACCCCTCTGCTCAGTGGATTAATATTCATTGGGGGAATGGTTTATAACATTTACACATCTATATATCTATATCTATAAAATAGATGATAATTTCTTTGGGGGAAGGTATTCATAGTTAGAGGAAAGAAAAAATCCTGAATGTTGAACTGAGATTTAAAGGAAAACTGATATTGTAAGAAAAGGAAGTGAAAAGGGAGTACATTATAGGCATGAGGGGCAGGCTTCACAAAAGGCACCAAAGAAAATGATCACTTCTGCATAGCTTTTTTTTTTAATCTTCTTGAGTTGCTACGGGCAAAAAAAATAAAATCATCGCTATATGAGCTTGGACGATAGTTCTCTCTGCAGTAAACCTGGCTAATCACCAGACAAAACATGTGAAGTCCATACTTTCCAGTTTGACCAGAACTCCAAGAGCTTAAACTATACTGGCAAGATCTTTAAAGAAACATTTACTACAATCTTAGCTGAGGTAACGGAGTAGGATGTCTTAATGAAGAGACCCAAAGTAGAATACTCTTAAAATGCATGCTCACTGAATATTTATTGTTGGCTTTGTCTGTGCTAGGTGCTATGGGGACTACAAAATAAGTATGTCACAGGCCATGACTTCAAAAAGCTAGTTTACAATTTGAGTGTAGCACTCTTCCTAGGATTACTCTTCAAACCGCCATTTAAAAGGACAGGTTGGGACCCGGAAGGGCAATGACTATTGCTCCCTTTGGGTTTCTAAGGGTAACCTTGATCAGTTGTGGCTTCTAAAAGTATTGCTCCATAACCCCCAACTGATATAATCGCCACTGATTATCAGCCAGACTTAATTAGCTTTTAGAAAAGGTATTTACTAATGTAGTATAGTCTAAAACAAGTGATACAAAAACATTTCCTCCCTTCTCCCAACCTGGAGTCACTCTCCTGCAAGTACACACAGAGCCATAGACAAGAACAGATTTAAACTTAACATACAATACTACTAAAGCACGTATTGCCAAAGGTTTGTAACTCACCAATCCTGGTTACTGCAAATTTTTTCTCCATTCACAGAGTCCTCACGAAGTTCTCAGGCATATCTCTCCCCTGGACTCTAAGGGTTAGCATTCATGTAGAATCCTAAAGCTGCCTCTCCTTAATGCATAGTTTGCCCTCTCAGTTTTCATTTGTATGCAGTACTGTGTCTCCTACTGGTCTGGTTTCTGATTACATGATCAATAGTGGCTGGGGTAGGGGTTACTCCTTCTGGGTTCACTGTCTTCTTTCTCCTCCCATACCTACCCTTTCATACAAAATTCAAGGGCTTGCCTCCTGCACGTATATCTGAGACTAGAAGCTCTTAAAGCCTGCCTGTTTTTACCATTGGATTTTGTATGGCTCATTCTTTCTGGCAAACATACAATAGTTTCTCTGTGGCGTTATCTGCTTCCATACAATGGCAAACATATTTTTTTCCTCCTAAATTGATTAAGGATCTATCATATGTGGTTTATTCCTTTGAATGATTTATAAATTTAAAAAGAAGTGAGACCTTCTGTGTTT
Source organism: Trichosurus vulpecula (assembly GCF_011100635.1). Classification (NCBI taxonomy): domain Eukaryota; kingdom Metazoa; phylum Chordata; class Mammalia; order Diprotodontia; family Phalangeridae; genus Trichosurus; species Trichosurus vulpecula. Next base: position 213,195,568 of record NC_050573.1, read on the forward strand.
TCATTAATTCAAGTTGAGGATCAAACCCCCAACACTTATACCATATATGCACAGGATATGTAGGAGAGAGGTTATAGAGATGGATCATAAAATAATATTCATTAGTTGTCACCTTGTGAACAGATTTTCCACAAATAAAATCAGCACAGAAAGGTCAATATGACTCTCAGTGATCTTAGCCAAAATCATAGTAATGAACCATATCAATGATATCTTCAAAAGTATATATATATCTAATAGATTTATCATATAATAGATTGACAACACACATGAATTTCTCCCTTGTTTGGGAGTGTTATGCAATCTCATACAGCATCAGAGAAAAATATCACTGTTTTTTTTATTTATTTAAGAAGTAGCCTTACAGGTGAATTAGATAAGAGTAATTTTCATAATTAATCCATCCAGTGATTGAGTTCTTTCAGAACCACATTAGTATTACTTCATAGTAATTCTGACATAAATATTGACTGCAGTTCCTTTTTTAGGGCACTTCTTTAAGAATAAAAGTGCAAAGGCAAATTTTGGGGGAAATAAGAAATACCCAATTATGCCAATTATGATAATGGGATGAGAAAAATGTAAAGAAAAAATAAGTGGCAATTGTTAGGAAGAATTCATTCACCTCATTTATTCCCCCCTCCCATATCTTCCTGAATTAGGATCATAGGCACATAAGAGATAAAGCTAAATGAGAGCCAACGCTCTCATTTTATAGATGAAGAAACTGAGGCCCCAAGAAACTAAATGCTCAAGTTCAGCAGATAATAAGTGTCGATTCAAACCCATGTTCTCTAAACCCAGTCCTTTTCCTTTTATGATACACCTCTTCTAATAAATGACAGGTTATCTAATATTTGTGTCTTTAAGTTTGGCACTGAGTTAAAAAGATCTGAAGTTGAATCCAACCCCCTATGCTTGTTAGATATACTCAATCACTCAACCTCATCTGTAAAATGGGGAGAATAAAAGCACTTGCCTCAGGGGGGTTTTGAGGATCATATGAGATAATATGTTACCTTAAAATTTGCAACTCTTAAAGCACTACACGAATGCTAGCTATTATTTTCATAGTACATCATCAAGGAAATCCTTTGTGCAGCTTTCACAATAAAATGATACCTTAATGCAAAGTTTCTTGCTTTACTATAGGTTAGGAGTTTGAGAATCTATGTTCCTTTAATGTAATAGAACGTCAGGCTGTGGTAGCCTTCTTCCTTTTCCCTCTCCTGTCCCTGGTTCTCCCCACCCCTGCATACCTCTTGCCCACCAAACCAAAAGAATAATAGCAGCTGATATTCTCCCTCTTTCCCAAAGAGGTAGCTTATCATTTAATCTGTTCCTTCTGTTCCATAGAAATAAGGAAGCTAAAGTCCAGAAAGGTGAAATTACTTGTCTCAATCCACCTTCCCTCTTGCTGTGGAGAACACCACTTTTTCTGGTTCCTCAGACAGCTAGGTGTTATCTTGGACTCCTCATTATTCCTCCCTTCCACTTCCTCACATCAAATCCATTGTCAAAGTCTGTTGATTTCACCTTTTCAACCTATCTCACATATGTCCCCTTCCCTCTTATGACACTGACCCTATTCTAGTATACCCCCTCATCACTTTATATCTGGATTATTGTAATAACCTTCTGGTGGGTCTGCCTCTATCAAGTCTCTACTCCAATCCATCCTCCATTCAGTCACCAAAGTCATTTCCCTGCTTATTTCTTCCTTCTGGTTTCTTGGCCTCCTTTAAGTCACAACTAAAATCCTATATTCTACAGGAAGCTTTTTCCCAGACCCTGTTAATTCTAATGTCTTCCTTCTCTTAATTATTTTCTATTTACCCTGAATATAGCTTCTTTGCACAAAGTTGTTTGCATGTTGTCTCCCCCATTAGATTTTTAGTTCCTTGAAGACAGTCTTTTGCTACTTTTTGTAACTCCCAGTGCATTAGTGCACTATTGGACACATAGCAGGCACTTAATAAATGTTTATTGATAATCGAATCAAATTAGTGGCAGAGCATACACTAAAAATCAGGTCTTCCGAGGTTTAATAAAGTTTCCCACTATAGTTTCCAACTATAGCCTTTTGGCTACATTCTATTGCTTCCCTGCTTCACTTCTGCCTGACAGCCAGTGTGAAGCGATGGTTGTGGCCATTTCTGGCAGGTTTTGGGAGTGACAATGGGAACTCTCCATCCAAGGTCAATTACTTTCTGATCCCAGGAGTGGCAACAGCAGCAGTCATAACATGGTTTGAGGAAAAGACGGCTACAGAGCAAGGATCCATCAGACGAATGTTAGGAAGGGTCAGGGGAAGCTTCTGTATCCCTGCTTAACCCTGGCTATGCTAGCACATTTCCCAGAGCAAAGATGGGTCAGGTGGAGACATAGATGGATTTTGTAATATTCAGCATCCTATTATTCATGCAGAGATATATAATACACACTTCTTTTATGCTGAAGAAAACTTCTGGTGTTAAATATGTGTCTTTAGTGAAGTAGAGTATCATTATTAGGCTCTTGAGTTGGTATGTAATAAAATACAGTAAGAAGCAGAAATGTAGCTATAGTAACAAAGGTACAAAAACTTGTAGTTATATCATTCACCTAAGAACAGAGTGATGTCTGGTTTAGTTTATATAGAGTCCCCTTGTACTTTTCTGGAATCTTAGATTCAGTCAAGGCCTTTGAGAGTGCAGGCTCCCTTGTATTCTCTAATCCCAGAATGGCAGATTAGAGTTGGAATGTAAAGCTTGGCTTTGCCTGAATATCTCCAAAGAGGGGAAACACATTACATATTGAGACAACACATTCTACTTCGAGATATCTCTAATTGTGAATAACTTTTTTTTCTACATCCAGCCTAAATTTCCTCTTTACAACTTCTATCTTTTGATCCTTGCTTTGGCCACTGGAACCAAATCTATCTTTCAACTAATAGTAAAAGGGCTTTTAAAATATTTTAAAAACAGCTATTATTATTATTATTCCTTCTACTTTCAAGTCTTCTCTAAGTTAAACATCTGCAGTGCCTTTAAATTATTATCATAAATTATGAACTCATGGCCTTTTCCCATTCTTGTTATTCTCCTGTGGATGTTCTTCAGTTTATCAATCTATCTCCTAAAATGTGGTACCTAGATGTGAACTTAGTTTTTTACATTATCCAGGTCTGCCTTGGTCATAGTTGATTCTCATGTACCATGCCTTTCTATATTGTTTTCTTTTTTGCTTCCATACTATATTCTTGATTCACGTTAACCTATAATCTAATAAAACCTATTGCTTCCTAATAAATACTTGCAGTTGATTAAAAAAAATCTAAGCAGAAGATGGCATTTAGATAGAAAACATTCTGACTTTTATTAACTGTTTTATTTCTCTCAGTTTTTTGTCATCTTATTATTTGATAACCATCAACACCTTAATCTGAGTCTCTGAGTCTATTTTCCATATTAGATATATCTATACATAATATAACTGGTATACATTATATATGTCACATAATATATAATTAGTGTTTATATGTATATCTATGTGTATACAGACATACACACATATATGCATGTATGAATAGATACACCAAACATACACATCTGTAAACACATATGCATATAAATTATATCTTGAAAATGCATGGCAGATGGACTGAGAATTGAAGAGGCAGTGTTCTTCTATATTGCTTTTGAGGGGAAATTGCCACATATTGAATGAAAAGCATATTAAGTTAATCTATTAGTATATGGTGTGAATCTGGAGCCAGGAAGACCTGAGTTCAAAAAGGACCTCAGATACTTACTAGCTGTGTGACCCTGGGCAAGTCAGTTGACTGCTGTTTGCCTCAGTTTCTTGATCTGCAAAATATGGATGATAATTATACCTAACTTCCACAGTTATCATGAATATGAAATCAAGCAATATTTATTTGTAAGGCATTTTGTGAATTTTAAAATGCTACATATTGCTAATTCTTTTTATTTTTATTATCTGTCTCAGACAGAAACTTCAGATACACAATGATAGGGACTCAGAACTGAACAATCAGAAAATAGCAGACTGCGTTGTATTTTGGAAATTGAAAACCACTTTTCAACAATTCCCAGCTCTTCCCTGAAACAAACCAAAACAGCTGCATTTTAATAGCAGTATTTTTCTGATAGCAACATAGGGCCATGAATCATGGAAAACTGCAGTCTCACAGGAATCAGAGTTGCAGGTGACCATAAGACAATGGAGAGATGCATGGTGGGCATAAGTCATTTGCAGCCTAATACCAATATAGGTTCATAGGCAAGAAGTGACATAAAAGATAGTAACAGATGTATGATTAGAACAGTAGCTGTGACCTGTCATATAAAAAGAACAAAAGGTAACATAAGGACTTTTGGACTGGTGCCTTTCCATGGTAAAAGATACAGAAGAAGATGGCCTATACTGGGTGGTGATCTATGGAAGGGTCATGTTAGAACATAAACAAGAATTGCACAAGATGAGATGTCAAAGCGTGGCTATGTTAATGAATAGAGGAAGCCTCTATATGGATGAGATTGCGGATTCTTTGTTACAGTGACACGATTGCTGATACATGCAGTATAACTGAAATATAAACAAATATCAAGATAATCCAAAGTAATAATGAAATTAAATGGTTCGTTATGCTGCTTTCTAGGTTTGTTTGTGTGTCACTTTCACCATAAAATATTAAACATAAAAAAAAATTCAGTCATTCTCCAGTATGTACCTCTAGAGATCAATGAAAAAATGACACTAACATGGTACAACTTGTAAAAAACACAACCAAAAAAAACCCCTCATCATGTGTTTTAAATAAAATATGAGCACAGTCATTTTGATGATGAGAGATATAAGCTAATGAGCTATGCCATTACAAGTAGGTATTTAGAAAAAGAAACAATGAAATAGAAATGAAGTAAATAAATTCCTCTGTTGGCTCAATTCCTTTGAAGAAATGAGCCTTGAAACATCAGAGTCCAAGCTATAAAAAGGTAGTTCACAATACTTAGGGAACTGCCTTTGTTCAGAAAATATTAAGTAACTATATCATCAGCAACACTCATAGTTTATGCAGCACTTTCCTACTTCTTCCAAAGAGGAGATACTAAGAATAAGTGTTAGACCTAGAAGGACCTGTAAAGGACCTCAATTACCTGTAAAGATCCAAGTCTAAATCTAAACATTTATAGATGAGGAAAGACATTCTGAGAGGTTAAGTGAGTTAGCCCAAGGACACACAGATAATTGGTAATAAAAATAATAATGAAAACTTGTATCTATATATTGTCAGGAACTGGGCTAGGTAGAAATGATCCTCATGAAAACCATGTGAGGCAAGTGCTACTATTATCCCCACTTTCCAGCTGGGGAAATTGAGGCAAATAGAAGTTAAATGAATTGTCCAAGGTTACACAGCTTGTAAATGACTTAGACCAAATTTGAACTCAGCTCTTCCTGACTCTAGAGCCATTACTCTTTATCCAATGATCATCTAGTTAGCTGGTATTACTGCTGGAACTAGAAATAAACCTAGTGGTTCTCCCCTGCTGCATGATGTCATTGCATCTAGTCCTTCTGGAAGATTAACATTAGAAACAATGCACCTTTTTGAAAAGGTACATGTGACAGATATAGACTAATTGAACATCTTTGGAATCTTTAAATATTGACCTTAAAGATCTCCTATAAATGTTTCAAGAGACAAACAGTATTTTGTCAACATCAATAGTGTAGCCTTAAAACAACGACAAAGAAATAAAATAAAACAAAAAATAACCACTCAGTTGTGCAGGATACATAAAAATTATTCTTCTAAATAAGAATACTGACAATTCATTTTATGACAAGTACAACTTTCACAGAAGACAAGCCTGTAACTATTTTCTGAATAACAGATTTATATGTTTGTTATTTACATATAGGTCAACATGTTATACACAAAACTATACAATATGAAATTCCATATAATATGCGTACTTTTATTTATTACTTTAAGCTACAAACTTAGATTTAATAGCCTCTCCATAGATGTGAAATGTATCACTTTTAAATACTGATATACTTATGCTCAAAATATTTATGAAAATATTTCTGGTATTTCTCATTGACTTATGTCAATTTTCTGACCTTACCATGGAATTATAAGCTTTAAAATAGTTTTAGTGCCTTTTTTATTTTGAGGCATTTTTCAATAATTAGAAAATAAGGTTCCTTCATCAAAACATGTTCATCAGAAAATTACAAGCTGTGAACCTTGACTTTTTTGAGTTATTTTCAGTGACTAAAACCCAAGTAACAAGATTCATGTCAGTCTTGAAAGCAATTGAATGATTTTTTTCTGAAGCTTTCTAAAAATGCCCAGTGTTGAGTTAGACTAATTACCAAAAAAACACCCAGAAGGATAATTCTTCATGGAATTACAAGCCCTGAAAGAGACTATAATAGAATTTTTAATATTCTGTCTTTCATTAACATGAACTCTTGATAGAGCACCTTTCCTCCTTCACATGGAAGTCTATCATCTCTTCCTAGGGTATATTTCCCTAATGACATCCTTTCAAAGTTGCAAAGAGCAACAGTTTAAACTCTTCTCTCTCCCTACCCTCCAAACAAAAAAAAACCAAACAAACCAGTAGCCATAACTAAGACATAATGGAAATGATGTAATTTGATTAGGGTCTTTCAAATTAATTTTTCCCTTCCAAACTTAATGACAAAATTTGGAGAATTTTAATAGGAAGTGATGAGAATCAGTCTGTTGAAAGTTGGATATTTTCCATTAACATATGAGTCTACCAGGGACTTCCTCTTTTTTTCCCAGGTTGAAAATTAGTCTCACTTAATCAACAGCACTTTCTTCATTTCAGTACAGCCTGTTAACTCAATTAAATAATTGAAAACAAGTTACTTTAAATTTATAGAAATATGATACTAAGGAGGAGAATGCATCTGGATGAAAACTCATTTTTTGATATCTCCTTCCCTCAACCCTTTTTGTCTCACTACTATGCTGGTTTAGAGATTGCCCCAGAATCATCCTGCATTTATATTTATTCAGTCCCCACTGTGTACCAAAAACTTTGTCAAGGAATGGAAAGGACTAGAAATAATTATGAGATGTTTTCCTTTCCTCATCTCTGTAGCAATACATAACATGTGATACTTATCTATAAGTCAGTAAAATAACCCATCTTAGAACATAAAAAAAGAAAATCTAGGGAAGAATACAAACATAATAAAGGACTTCTGACAGATTTATCTAGACATCTCTGACTTATTATAAAGTTCAATGCAACTTTTATGAGGAGACATCATTTTGGAACAACTTAAAATGAGTAAAATAAGGGATTTTTGCAGATTTTTCACATAACTATTCTACTCTCTAACAGAGTTTTCTGTATATAGTAAGTGCTCTATAAGTACATCTCTTAATTGCAAATTATGGAGTATAAAGCCAGAAAAAAATGTTCTCTTAAGGGCCTTCTATTCCCCATTTGGGAAATGGTCAAAGGATTTGAACAGAAAGTTTTCAGATGAAGAAATTAAAGCTATCTATAGTGATATCAAAGAATGCTCTAAATCACCATTGATTAGAAAAATGCAAATTAAAACAACTTTGGGGTACTACCTTATACCTATCAGATTGGCTAATATAACAGAAAAGGAAAATAATAAATATTAGAGAAGATGTAGGAAAATTAGTACACTAATTCATTGTCGTTGGAGTTGTGAACTGACCCAACCATTCTGGAGAGCAATTTTAAACTATACTTAAAGGACAATCAAACTGTACATACCCTTTGATCCAACAATATCATTACTAGATCTATATCCCAAAGAGATCATAAAAAAGGAAAAGGATGTACATGTACAAAATATTTATAGCAACTCTTTTTGTGGTGGCAAGGAATTGGAAATTGAGAGCATGCCCATCAATTAGGGAATGACTGAACAAGTTGTGCTATATGAATGTAATGGAATACTATGGTGCTATAAAAAAGATGAGTAGGAAGATTTCACAAAAGCCTGGAAAGACTTACATAAACTGATCTGAGTGAAGTGAGCAGAACCAGGAAAACATTGTACACAGTAACAGCAACACTGTGTGATGATTAACTGTGATAGACTTAGATTTTCTCAGCAATACAATAATATAAGAAAATCCCAAAAGACTCATGATGAAAAATGCTGTCCCTATCCAGAGAGAGATCTATGGAGTCTGAATGCAGATTGAAAAATACTATTTTTACTTGTTTTTTGCTTTTCTTGTGGTTTTTCCCTTTTGTTCTGTTTCTTCTTGCACCATATGACTAATGTGGAAATCTATTTAACATGACTGTGCATGTATAAGTGGTATCAGATTGCTTATTCTCTTGGGGAGTGAGAGAGGGAGAAAAATTTTGAACCCAAAATCTTATGAAAATGAATGTTAAAAACTATCTTTACAAGTAATTGGAAAAAATAAAATACTATTTAGAAAAAATTTTAAAAGATATAAAAAATAAAGAGCCTGACTTAACAAAATCAGAGAAGAAGCATGGGAGTGTTCTCAAGTACTACAATTCATGCTAAAAAAACTTAAGTACTCATTGCATTGAATATTATGCTCAATATCTCATGGTGATGGCCCAGGATGCATTAGGAGACCCTGGCCCTTCCAGGCTAAGGTCTTTTCAGGTTCTCACCTTGAGGGAGGCAACACCCATTTAGCGAATAGGCCTCTTTAAGAAGTCAATCAAGGGATGGCCCCTTTAAGCAAAAACTCAAAAAAAAAATCAAACTGGGAGGGGAAGACCCTCAGCGTTCCTGCCCAAAGGAGAAACAGTTATTATTTAGTATTTATATTCACTCTGTGCTAGGAGGGCAGGGATTTGAGTTTTTGATTAAAGGGGCCATCCCTTGATTAACTTCTTAAAGAGGCTTATTCACTGAATGAGTGTTTCTTCATTCAAGGGGAGAACCTGAAAAGATGTTAGCCTGGAAGGGCCAGGGTCTCCTAATGCATCCTGGGCCATCTCCAGTCAGTCTGGTGAATAACACGCCATGGACCCAGATGGCTCTGGAGGAGAAAGTGAGGCTGGTGACCTTGCACAGCCCTCCCTCACTCAAATCAAAGTCCACTGCAAGTCATGTCATCATTTCCTTGATGTCATGGTCCTTTCCGAGAAAGGAGAACAAACGCAATCTCTCAATGTAAGTGGTTTTACTCATAGAATTACCATCTATTAAGCAAGCCAATAAGTGTTTTAGGACAAAATAACTGAATCATTTTTTTTATTGATTAAGTGTCTACCAAGTGTTTATTGCATGATTTCAAGGGACTTGTAAACAAATTTTATTAATATTCAAAGAAATGCAGAAATTTTTCTGAACTCTAAGCATAAATATATTCAAAGTTGAAAATAATCATATTTACTCAGTGCATGTGTTATTGGAAAAAAATTGTATTTTTGTTTTTAATATGTTATTATCTTTTGCCTTTCTATCAAAGTGATTTCACTACCCTACCCACCCTGTAAAAACAGTCCAGAGAGGAAAAAAGATTTTAAATGATTCAGTATAACTTTAAAAATAAAAAGCTCTTCTACAGATTCGGCCAAATGAACACAATGAATCAAGGTTCAAGATAACCAAATCAAATGATATGTAATCAAAACACAATTTTTAAAAGAGAAGGAATCCTAGAAGTGAAAATCCAAGAAAAAAATTATAGACAGATGAATGAAATGTACAATTCAGTGATGAAATGAGGTGGCATCTATTTCTCTTTTATTCTATGAATATATTGTTCTGTATATTTCAAAGTGTAATAATAGTCTAATAAGTAGGGAAAATTTAATAGAACTGTATTTTCTATTTCATAGAAACAGCCCAATGAATGCATATTCTTCATAGTAACCTCATGAAGATCTGTGTTCACTTGTACCTTATGTAGTTAAGATGAATCCATGAAGCTATCTAGGCATTTTGCTGAAGAATCTAACATGTCGTTGGACTTAGAATTAGTACTCCATTGTTCAAAGATGGATAAAGTCTGGCAGAAATGGCTTGAAGTGGTTAATCTATTTACAGAACCATGTACTGCACATGACAAATGTGGTCAGATGCAATTGAGACTGAATAGTGACAGAGAATGAAAAATAGAGCTGGTATCCAGTTTAGGTTCAGTAAATTACCATGTTATTCATTGAAGGTCCAGTAAGCCCAGCTGGTCATACATCATCTGTCAATACACCAAATTCCTTCTATAAATTAGTGTCAAGGTTTTTTTTGTGCTATCTTGAAGTGTTTGCAATTTTCTGGGAAATCCAGGAGCTACAAAATCCACCAGAATTTTGCCATGTGAATCCCATCTTTCTAGATTCCCAGTGGACAAAGTCCTTGTTTAAGGCCAACAATTAGAGAACTGGTCATTAATGGAGGTTCTCTTGTAGCAGTAATATGATATAGAATGTCACATCTAGGAGTGCTAATGGCTCTTCTTAAAACAAAAATGCTGGTAAGTATGCAGCAATTCAAGCAGGACTATTACTCCTCTGTTTAAACATACTGAGTCACCTAATAAGACCATTTATAATCTTTTCACTAAGAAGCATGCTCCTGCGGGACAGAGCCAAGATGGCAGCTGGGAAGCAGGAACTGGCCTAAAGCTCTCCCCCAGGTCCCTTCAAACACCTATAGAAAATGGCTTTGAACAAATTCTAGAACTGTAGAACCCACAAAACAGCAGAGGGAAGCAGGACCACAGCCCAGGACAGCCTGGATGGTCACAGGGTAAGGTCTATTGCATGGAGCTGGGAGCAGAGAGGAACAAAGCCCAGTGTGGGCTGTAACTGGACCAACCAGAACGGGAACTGGGTGGAACAGGCCCTAGTGTCCTGAGTCAGTGAGCTGCGGCAGTTACCAGACTTCTCAACCCACAAACACCAAAGACAACAGAGAAGGTTAGTGGGAAAAAACTGCGGGGACAGAGTGAAAGGAGTTCGTGGCTTGGTCACTGCCCTGGGGGGAGTGGAGGTGGTACAGCTACAGAACTACAGCTGCAGTTACTTCTGGCCCTAGGCCCACCTGGTGGGAGGAATTAAGTGGCAGATCTGAGCTGGAGTGCAGAACCCACTCAGATCTGAGTCGCGGTCTGGGTTGGCAGTTCTTGGGGGAGGAGGAGCGCTGGTGTGGCAGAGCTTGGTGTGTAGAAAAAGCTTTGAAAACAAAACAACAGTGCAGTCCCTCAAGCTTGGGACAAAGTACTCTATACTCTTCAAACAGCCATACCCCAACAAAAAACTCAAGGGTCTTGCAAGTAGTTGGCTGGGGTCATGAACAGGCAGTGAAAATGGACTCAGATTCAGACTCAGACATTGTAATCTTTCTCCGGTGACAAAGAAGACCAAAGCATATGGCCAGAAGAAGTCAACAAAGTCAAAGAGCCTACATCAAAAGCCTCCAAGAAAAACATGAACTGGTCTCAGGCCATGGATGAACTCAAAAAGGATTTGGAAAAGCAAGTTAGAGAAGTAGAGGAAAAATTGGGAACAAAAATGAGAGTGATGTAGGAAAACCATGAAAAACAAGTCAATGACTTACTAAAGGAGACCCAGAAAAATACTGAAGAAAATAACACCTTAAAAATAGACTAACTCAAATGGCAAAAGAGCTCCAAAAAGCCAATGAAGAGAAGAATGTCTTGAAAGGTAGAATTAGCCAAATGGAAAATGAGGTCCAAAGCCCACTGAAGAAAATACTACCTTAAAAATTAGATTGGAGCGAGTGGAAGCTAGTGACTTCATGAGAAATCAAGATATTATAAAACAGAACCAAAGGAATGAAAAAACAGAAGACAATGTGAAATATCTTATTGGAAAAACACCTGACCTGGAAAATAGATCCAGGAGAGATAATGTAAAAATTATTGGACTACCTGAAAGCCATGATCAAAAAAAAGAGCCTAGATATCATCTTTCAAGAAATTATCAAGGGGAACTGCCCTGATATTCTAGAGCCAGAGGGTAAAAGAGAAATTGAAAGAATCCACTGATCGCCTACCCAAAAAGATGCCAAAAAGAAAACTTCTAGGAATATTGTTGCCAAATTCCAGATCCAGATTCTTCCAGATCAAGAAGGAAATACTGCAAGCAGCCAGAAAGAAACAATTTGAGTATTGTGGAAACACAATTAGGATAACAAGATCTAGCAGCTTCTACATTAAGGGACTGAAGGGCTTGGAATACGATATTGCAGAAGTCAATGGAGCTAGGATTAAAACCAAGAATCACCCACCCAGCAAAACTGAGTATCATGCTTCAAAGCAAAATATGGATTTTCAACAAAATAGAGGACTTTCAAGCTTTCTCAGTGAAAAGACCAGAGCTTAATAGAAAATATGATTTTCAACCACAAGAATCAAGAGAATCATGAAAAGGTAAACAAGAAAGAGAAATCATAAGTGACTTACCAAAATGGAACTGTTTCGTTTACATTCCTACATGGAAAGATGATATATATAATTCATGAAACCTCAGTATTAGGGTAGCTGAAGGGAATATACATGTATATATATATATATATATATATATATATATATACACACATATGTGGAGAGACAGACAGAGACAGAGACAGAGAGACAGAGGGCACAGGGTGAGTTGAATATGAAGAGATGATACCTACAAAATAAAATCAAATTAAGGGATGAGAGAGGAGTATATTGAGAGAGGGAGAAAGGGAGAGATAGAATGGGGTAAATTACCTCACATAAAAGTGGCAAGAAAAAGCAGTTCTGTAGGAAGGGAAGAGTGGGCAGGTGAAGGGGAATGAGTGAATCTTGCTCTCATCAGATTTGACCTGAGGAGGGAATGACATACACACTCAATTGGGTATCTTACCCCACAGGAAAGAAGGAGGAAGGAGATAAAAAAGGGAGATGATAGAAGGGAGGGCAGATAGGAGGAGGAAGTAATCAAAAGCAAACACTTTCAAAAAGGGAAAATTGAACAAAGGGGGATAGGATAGGAAGGAGCAAAATATAGTTAGTCTTTCACAACATGATTATTGTGGAAGGGTTTTGCATAATGTAGCCTATGTTGAAATGCTTGCCTTAGGGAGGGTGAGTGGGCATGGAAGAGGGGAGAGAATTTGGAACTCGAAGTTTTAAAAGCAGATGTTCAAAAAAAAAGTTTTTGCATGGAACTAGGAAATAAGACATACAGGGAATGGGGCATAGTAAGCTATCTTGCCCTACAAGAAAGTAAGGCAAAATGGGATGGGGGGAGTGGGGTGACAGAAGGGAGGGCTGCCTAGGGAATGGGGCAATCTTGAAGTGGGGGAGGAGGGTAGAAATGCGGAGAAAATTTGTATTTGAAACTCTTGTGAAAATCCATGCTGAAAACTAAAAATATTAAATAAATAAAATGAAAAAAGAAGAAAAAAAAGAAATTCCATATCACTCCCCCCCTCCAAAATAAAGAAGTATGCTCCTGATGCAGTAACACATACAGTGCTTCTTGAAAGAAAATTCTCCATTGACTCATATTAAGTCTTTAGTAATCCCAATCTTATTTGGTAGATGTAACAACAATGTTGCTAGCAGCTGTTATGGGGGTGAAAGACCCAAGGAGACCAGCAACAAAAGCTGTTAGCACAGGTACTTTGATCTGTTTTTCTAAGGAAAGCAACTTTAAGGGGTTAACAATCTCACTTTAATCAAATATACATATATAATTCATTTAGTTCAGGTGGAAAAGCCAATACCCTTAACTTCAGAGCAAATATAAACAGAAATTACCAACAGAAAATATCAACTGATCAAATAACAGAAACCAGTAGACAGGCTTTAGTCCAACATCTCAGTACATAGTTACCAGGGAAGCACCAACATTTGGATTTTCCAAGCTGGGGGGCTTCACTGGCTACCCAGAGTCTCTTCTGGTCAAGTCACAAGACACTTCAAGTGAGGGAGAGCCCCAATCAAATGCTAACCTCTGAGTTTATATACCCTTTTTAGGGCTAGTAGGCTCCATACCTAATTAGCAAAAAGGTGTGGGCCTGGAACTTCACACCTAGTTAGCAAAACGGTGTGGTCATGGGGCTTAGGACCTAGCAAGACTTAATCAAAAGCACTTGATTTAGCATCCTAAAAGAGAAAACAGTAAAAAAAAAAAAATTCCACCTTAATTACCATACAGTAGATTACCATTTATCTGGCATAGAATGGTACTTCAGGGACCACTTTTTATAGCTTTTAAAAATATGTATTTTAAATTTTTCATATTTGAAATAAATTGACATCTTTTGTTGTTATATCAATGATATTTTCCAATATATCCTCCTGCCCCCTACCAAAGAGTAATTTCTTATAAAAATGATCTCCGTCTCTCTGTCTCTCTGTTTCTCTCTCTCTCTCTCTCTCTCTCTCTCTCTCTCTCTCTCTCTCTCTCTCTCTCTCTCACACACACACACACACACACCCACCCCAGTTCAAGAAATCACTAGCCAGCTTATACTGGAGGGAACACAGCAAAATGTGGAATAACACAGACAGCATCAGTGAAAGACTATGCTGATCCCTGAGAGGTAGCCCTAGAACTATTGAGGGAGTATGTAGTCTTGTTCTGTGAGAGTGAGTCCAGAGTCTCGCTACAATTAAATACATACACAATAGATACAAGTGATGAGGGCAAGGGTATACACTAGCAACAAGATGAGGAACAGGAAAACCCTCTGATAGAAGATACTGCCTAAGTCAATTTTTGAGACAAGGGGTTCTGAGAGGTGAAGATAAGGAAGAAATTCATTAAAATCTCTCCTCAAAACAAGAGTCCAAGGTCTTGTTCTGTCACTAATAAGCACTGAGACCTTGAACGAACCACACTCAGGGCTTCAGTTTCTGAAAGACTAAAATAAGGCATTTGGAGTAGATTTCTATACTATCAAAAGTCATCTTTCCCATTCATGAAAGGTAGGCCACCAGTTTCTATGTGAAGAACTCCAGAAATAAGAAATCACTACCTGCCAAAGTCATCCCATTTTATATATGACTAAGATCTCTCCTAGCATTCAGGTTCTAAGAAAGGTATGATACACAAATGATGACTAGACATTTACTAAATAAATGTTGGAGGAACTATGGCTAGAGGGTACTAGTTAGTTAACTATTTTATGTCAGAGTTAGTTGCCAATCAAATAATAATAGCTAAAAGTGCTTTAAGGTCTTCAAAACACTTTAAATATATTACCTCAGCTGATCTTTGCCACAACCTTGTGAGGTATGTAATAATAAATTTCTTGCTTGTATCAGGCATAACAGAGATGCTGCAGAGACCACTACTGTACAATGATTCAAAGCACTGGGTTAATATTAGGCAGGACTGACAAACTCAATAATGTTTATAAATATCTACTTCATGCATGGGGTGTTTTTGACTTCTACTACTTCTCAAAGTCAATTTTGAGTAGTCTGCTTTTCCATGACAAATAATACTTTTCTTTGCCATATACAAATGTCAGCAAATTACTTACCTTCTCAAAGCCTCAGTTTCCTAATCTATAAAATAGTGATAATACTTTACCTATCTACTTCATAGAGCTGTTGTAAAGATATAACAAAATTATGGACGTGAAAGTTCTTTGTAAAGGTGTGTTCCCAATGTAACAGATTTTATCTTCATATTCTATAGTTAAGAATTCTCCTGGTGCTGAAGATGTGTATAATTAAAATTTCTGTTGTTCCTTTGTCACAACCAGAATGCTAAGTCACTCCAGAGAGTGATAGAAATATGTCTTAGGAAAAGTCTAGGTAAATATAACTCTAATTTTCAGAACTTGGCATGAGAAACCCAAGTTTCTAACATAACTAATTAGAATATATTTATCTCTCAAATTAATCTTATAAAAGGAGTGACAGATGCAAGAAGGAAGGGGTAGGGGTAAAATATTCTTCATGGTAGTCTCCACTTGACTTATGAACAGAACAGCATGTGGGATGTGAAATATGTCAGTTACTACCATAATACATGGTCATTTAGTATGACAGAAAAAAATTAAGTGAAGTGATTTTCTAAGATCTTGTGCCAAATTTCAGCAAGCTTCCCTATAAACCTTTGTGAACTGAGCAAATAGGAACAGAGTTCCTGGAGGAACAGAGACTCTGGAGACACAGTGGACCACTGGATTAAAAATGAAATTCAGGCAAATAAGCCAATTAGTAAGTGCTTTTATAGTGCCTATTCAATTCACTGTGCCATATTTCTCTGAAACAGCCCAGGGGCTCCAGGCTGTAAACACTAATCACCAGAGTGGATGATGACAATCTAGAGCTATTCTGATGATGAAGAAACTGAGGTAAACAGAGATTAAGAGACTGGCCCAAGGTTATACAGCTCGTAAGTGTCTGAGGCTGGGTTTAAATTTAGGTCTTCCTTACTCCAGGCTCAATGTAGCACTATCTACCTAACTCTAAAGAAAAAAGAGAAAGTTTTAGTAAAAGGTGTCAGGTTAATGTAGCAGATATGATTGCCTCCAAACTTTCAAGATCAACATTTCTTATATCTGATCAATAGGTCTTGAAATATCTTGTATTCAGAGAAAGGGTTTTTAGGATTGCAGTGAGAAGAGTGGCCAGAACACTGGCCAGAGCTTTGTTAGGAGTGGTTTGGATTAAAACAGTTTGAGTGGTACTCTTTGGTTCCTATGGAAACAGGAGTGAACTTTCTATAAAAAGTAGACTGTTACAGTTTTTAGTCTATCTACTGAATAGTCAATATGATCAGAAATGAATGAATAATAATCATTTCTTGTAGCATGCAAACTGCATACTGGCATGCCTTTGGTAGGGAATACTCTATAGTTTCTCTGATATAGAGTCATCCAAGCTCTGCTTGAATAATTACATTCCATAGAATGTAAATTACTTGAGGGTAGGGATTATTTCATTCTTGGCACTTCACTCCTAGCACGTAGTATGTTGTCTGGCACATAGTAAGTGTTTAATAAATGCTGTTAATTTATTGACTGGGATAAATTAGGTCACATAATGGGAGCACTTAGGCAGTACCACTAGTTTGGAAAAACAATTTTATTTTTAGGCCAGGTTTTTCTTGATTTCCACTAGACTTGCCTAGTTGAGTTACAGAGTGGGTTTCCAAAATAACCCTACACCTATCATGCAATGATGGAAGTGCAGTCTCATTTATAAACCACCAGGGCAAGGTAGAGGGAAAAAACAGGTTTTAAGAAATGGGACATCAAGTAATAAGAGAAAGAGAATCTTGCATCCCTCTTCCCTAGGAGAAATCAAAATATGGAGAAAGGAATGGACTTTTTAACCAGAAGAGTAATAATCCTTGGTGAAAAAGAATCTCTAGGTCAGAAGTTGGTAGTTATCTGGGGTAAGGGAATGGGGGGGAGTTTAATGAAGACATTGGCTTATAAAAAAAGACATATATGAAAGAGGAGAAAGAAGAAGAGCAGAGACATTTGCTATTTGCTTTTTCTGCTAACATCTTTTTGAAAATGACAGCTTTGCCAAGATTGCCAGAGGAAATTCCCTTAGAATTCTCTTTCTTGGACCAGCTAGGTGGCACAGAGAGTAGAGCGCGGGCCCTGGAGTCAGGAGCACCTGAGTTCAAATCCGGCCTCAGACACTTGATACACTTACTACTAACTTGGACCTTGGACCTTGGACCTTGGGCAAGTCCCTTAACCCAAACTGCCCTGCTTCCCCCATCCAAAAAAAAAAAAGAATTCTCTTTCTTGTTACCAAGACCTCATAACTAAGACTTTCTCTTCAAAGCCAGCTAGGTGGCATAATAGATGGAGAGCACTGTAATTGTAGTTAAGAACACAACAATTCATATCCAGCCTCAGACACTTACTAGTTGTATGACCTTGGGCAAGTCATTTAACCTCTTTGCCTCAGTTTCCTCATCTGTCAAATGGGAATTGTAATAAAACCTAACTCTCAGGGTTGTTGTAGGAATTAATTAAGATAATTTTCATAGAAAGCACTTAGCACAGAAACTGGCATAAAGTAGGCATTATATAAATTAAGCTATTTGCTGTTACTCTAAGGAATAGTTCAGATAGTTATTTGGTACAGAGACAAAACACACTCCAATTTCTTCTCCTTTTTGAATATATAGTTGGTGCATGTGTATATGGTTAGAACTTTTTTTTATTAGAGTGATGATTCATATGCAAAGAAGTTAAATGATTCCTTGGCATATGTTTTTTAAACCTAACATTTTCCCCAAGGAATATGTGGATTGTTAGTCTTCTGAATTTCATAAATTTACCCCCATTTTAAAAGAAAAAAATCTCTATATTATTTAATTATTGGGTGAAATTGAGCAAAGTGCGCTATAGCTGATATTGAGAAAATACTGGCACTCATGAGATTAATTTTGTTAAAAATTTGAGGAACAATGTAGTTTATAGAGAAAATGAGGAGTGCCCATACAGAACAGGAAAATGGAGCAGAGTAGTGATAGCAAATGTGGATAAAATGTGGATAATTCTATGAATAGTAAAGGTATACAATATAATTTTCTTTATATTACTATTTTAATGTGAACAAATTTTTTTGCTTGGTAATTAACAAACTTCTTAATAAAATGTATTGTTTCAGTATATTGTGACCATTTTACTCTTTCTGAAAAGTCAATAATTACCTTATATTTTCAACTATTAGTTTTTTCCACAAGCCCCCTAAACTCAATGTATTAAAAACTGAATTAATCATCTTTCTCAGCTAAACCTCCCCTTCTCCTGGGCTTTATCTTTGCCAATGATACCACCTCACTTTGGTCTCTACCAACTTACTATCTTACACTCTCCTGTCTTCCTTACCTCATATATCTAATTGATTATGAAGTCTTGAAGATTCTACCTTTGAAATAGTTCTTTAATTTGTCCTATTTTTTCTTTTCCCCATTATGCCTACACCAATTCAGATGTATATCATAACTCACCTGGAGTATTTCCTTATTTTGATCCATTTTTAGCACCACAGACCTCAATGGGGTAGTGGTGCTAAAAATGGTGGTGCTAAAAATGTCCTCTACCTCTGCCCGTCAATAATATTTCTGCAATTTATAATCTTAGCGAGTTGCCTACTTGCACTGAGAGATTAAATGACTTCTTAAAGATTAGGACTTGAGTTCATGTCTTCCTAATTTCTGGGCCTGCCTACATAATCTTCCTAATGTACAAATCATATCACTGTTTTTCAAAAGTCTTCATTACTCCTTTGACTTCAGAATAAAATATAAACTTCTCCTTGTATTTAATGGCATCTACATTCTGGCTCCAATATACTTTGCTAACTGTTGGTGCCATAATTACAGAATACCTTTGAAAAGACCAGAAATGGGTGAAATATATTATAAGTCATTGTGTGGCCATTCTAGATATATTTGTTAAAATAGTGGTAAGCTAGTAGTTAGTTATTTAAGGAGGAGAAAATCTAGCTACTGGTTTCTGGTGAACACCTAATTTGGACAAAATCATATTTCCATCTTGGTTTTTTGCAGAATGACAGTCATAGGATCATAGATATAGATGTGGAATGGAGTTTAGACATAATCTAATTCAACTTTCCCCCACCCAACCACCTCCCCACACCTCCATTGTATAGAAGAAGATACTGGAACAGTGAGGTTAAATGGCATCGTCAGACCCAAACAACTAACAAATAGCAGAGCCAGCATTCAAAGCTTGACCTTTTGATTCCAAATCTATATCTTCCAGGTGAATCATTGTGTCTTGGAAAGCATATGGTCACATTGTTTAAGTTTCTCCAATGTAATATCTCTGTCTCTTCCTTGGTACAAGGACTAAGAGGGAGGAAATTAGTGATACAATGTGTTGTTATGTCTATGTTTCCTTTACTATGTGCTTTAGAAATGCTTGGCACTTCCATGCTTGCAACAGTTTAGTTTTTGAATAAGGGGTCAAGAAGATAGGGATATTCAGATAATACCCACAGTGCATTAAAAACAACTTTAAAAAAATGATGATGTGATTTTTTTCATTGGTTTCACTATACAACTTCCCCCTTCCCTATCCAATAATTTTTTTCTCATAACAGAAAAAAAATTCATTTCATGCACTGCTTGAATCTGACAGCAAATGATATTCCACACTCATTTTACCTCACTTCTCTAATGAAAAGAGGGCAGTTCATTTCTCAATTTTACTTGAGGGCCAAAATTGTTTATTACTATTACACAGAGTTAAGTTTGCATTTTTATTGTTGATTGAATCATGAATTTAGATCTGGAAGGAGAGTGTCTGTGAAGTTATTGAGTTAAACTCTCTTACATTACAGATTAAGAAACTGAGAACCAGAGAGAGGAAGCAACTCCAAGTATCACACAGCTAGTGTCCGAGTCAGTATCTGAATCCAGTTCTTTGTCTCCTCCATTAGAGCATGAGTTATTTGCCTCTCTTTGTATCCCCAGCATTTATTGAAATTTCAGATACTTAAATTTAAGCACTTAAATACTTGCTGACTGACTGAACAATTCCTCTGCTCATTTCCAGTCAGAATAGTAGTGTATCTCCATCTTCCCTTTCTCTTTTCCCTTCACTCTCTCCACTAAAGCAACTTTCCAATATATTGTATCAATTACAAAAAGATATTGATTGAATAAAAAATTAGCTGTTACTTCTCTTCTTATTCTTTAAATATCTAGCTTCTTAGAGCCTTTTTTGGTCTTAGTTATTCTGCTTTCCTTTCTCCTACCCCCAACCCACATTAAAAAAAAATTAACAGCCTAGCCTAGAAATGAGATCATTTATTTAATCTCTTAGTCTTTTCTTGGTAATTTTGGTTATTTTTCCAGTCCTCCCCATTTGTACTTTTTGTGAGTCATATGTTCTACTTAACTTTTATTTTCATTTTAGGAGAAATACTTTAAAAGCCTTTGTCTTATTAAACATTCCTTTTCATTGATTCTTATACTTAATTTTAGTTGTAACCTAAATTCTTTTGCTTCTGGGGTGTCCTACTCCTTTCTTTTATCTGATTTTTTTGGTAGTTATGGAATAATCCTAGGTTGTCCAAATATAAGTCCCTTTCTTCTAACTTGAAAAAATGTCATGTGACAATGAAATGATAAACTGTAAGTAAACAATGTCTTTGAATTTTTAGTGTGAAGTTCTTTTCTTTTCCTGGTAAAGAATTCTGGATTTGATTAGTGTTTTATTGTTTGTATTCACATATTCTTGACAGTTCTCTTGTACCATTACTTGCAGTATGATATTTTAAAAATTTATCATATTTTGCTGAAATACCCAGTATTCTCAAGATTATCTGTATGTAGCCTATCTTCAAGTTCATTTATTTTGGCTTGTAGGGAATTCATCCATTCCTTCAAAGCTGTTGTCCTTTCATTATTTCCACCTATATATTTTTTTCTATTTGTGTATTTCTATGTCCCAAATCTAACAATTTCTTTTTCATAGACTACCATTTTGAAGAAACCCTCCATCATGTACTGTATGTTTTCTACTCTGCTATTACTCTTCATTAATTTTGTTTTGTGAGCTCTGATTTTAAAGTTAATTTCTACCCTAATATCTTATTTTTAAAGGTTAATTTCACCTTTCCACCATTCTAGGAATTCTTACTCTTTTTCATGATCTCTAGAGAACCTGCGAAAATTATCTTTCTTCATTGTGAGCTTTCATTGTGAGTTCATTTTCTAGGGTATAATAATTATTATATGTACTGTGCTCTTTGAATTTGTACTCTTTTTTTTCTTCTTCTGTCTTTGTGAATCTAATGGCTGGTTTGTGACTATTTGGGAACTAGGCTCATATTTATCTTTTCTCTAAGAATTTTTGTCTTTCAGTTTTTTTTCTTACATTCCTAGTGCTTGTCTATGGCTCCAGTCTTCATCCTTTGTCCCCTCTCCATTGCTTTGCAACTCTTCTCCTGACTAGATCTGAAAGGCTAGAGATTCTCAGCTTACTTGAGTTGGAGGCTAGGGATTTGGGAGAGAGCCGTAAGCAGAGTAAATTCTGTGGGAAGAAAGCTGACCCCACATTAGTTTCAAATTCTTTTTTCTTCCTCGGTCTGGGAGAGGTTCTTCTACCTAAGCTATTTCTGTGCTATTGTGTTTTTCAACCTCCCTTTCCCCTATAGTTGCACTCACTTTCCTCCATTTATTTGGGCTGAATCAATGTTTTTTCACCTCTTTTAGAAATTGGGAAGAGTGGTTAACATGGAGTTGCTTCCAATGAGAGTCAAACATAGACTTCTAAATTTGCTTGCATTGGTTATGACCAGGCTGAGGGAGTGGGCTGAACGTGGGGAGGGTAAGTAGGACTTATATGTATTTAAGTTATCTAATGTTATTCCATGAGGATTTTTTTCTTGTGCAATGCTCCTTTCTCCTTATCTCATGGATTCAGTCTTAGATATTAAAGTTTTGGCACACATTTCCTTCTTTTGAGGTCTTAGATTGGGTACTTTTGCTAGTCACATGACCCTGGCCAGAGTGTACAATGTAATTTTGACATGATGATTGCTCTAGGAATTGAACCCATTACTTTGGAAGATTTAGCAGTAATCCCCCAGGTTGAGGAGACAAGTAGAGGGATTATTATCTGTCACCTACAGGAGAGTATTAGAACAAAAATGGAAGAAAGTGTTATTATTAGCCACTTGCCATAGGCTAAATGCAGCTATGAAACCACTATTCCTTCTGCCTTGCCTCTCAATTTTTGCTTAGATATAGTACCACAGCATGAACTTCTCACATTTGCTTTGCCAAAAGTGATCCTGAGTTATTAGTTACCTTCTTTACAACTATGTGTTTATAAAGGAAAAATATTTCTAACAAGAGCGTGAGGAGTAAAGATTATAACACTAGAGAGTTATGGGAATTATGGGTTACAGGAGGCTTATGAAGGGTATAGATCTGAAAATATTTTCCTCAGTAGAGGGTCAGATGTTATACCTACAGTGCCATTTTTAGTATTTTTGGGAAGCAGAATGAAATATCCCACATCAACATCAATTATGCTGAGACCAAAGGAAGAGCATAGGTACACTAGTCCCTATCATAGCACTAATTCCAGAAAATATTATAAAATTTAAAATTAGAACCAAAACTATCAGCTAAAGTCAATGCAATGCCAGTTTCCTTGCTGAGGCATATTGGCTGAGGGTAAGGTCAATCTTAGGTTTTATTTTTTCGAGAAATTTTTTTAAGGAAATTTAGTCTCTGGTCACAAAATATTCTTCTCTTGGGGTTTTTTCTCAGGACAATGTAATAAAACTACTCAGACTTGTAGCCTTAAAAGAGTTCTAATATGGTCATGACACTAATAAACAGTTTACAGCATCATCAGCTCATTGCTGCACTGCTTTATGGCCTTTTATATAGTGTAGCATTTAGAGCATTTAACTAGAGTATGAGGAAACTAAAATTTTCATGGTCAGAATCAAGAATATGCATTTCTACATGTTTAGTAGACTGTCCAGTCATGGGGTCTGGTAGCTGACATCATAATATTTGGATTAATTATGTGAAAGGCAGAATAGAAAATATATATTAATTTGTTGCTGATGGCCAACATGATATATTTTCTGGTATTTTACAGAACAGGATTTTTTTTAATCTGGGCTTATGATTTCATTACTATTCCTCAGGAAGGAGTTAGAATTTTAAGTTACTAGAAATGTTAGATCCTTAGATTCAGTTCTAGTGCCATGAAATCATAAGATTATAGATCTAGAGAAATAAAATGGAGACTCTCTAGTCTAGTCCCCTCATTTTAAACATGTGGAAACTGATGCCTATGAAAGTTAAGTTACTTTTCCAAATAGTAACAGGTTACTTTTCACAATGGCATAAAACAGCAGAAGTGGAAATAAATTTCCCAGATAGAAGATGACAAATAGGTGGTTTTAAGTAAGTAATGTAGTAACTACATAAAGTTTATGGCAGATTTCAAATGAGATAAGATAATATTTTTTAAAGGATGGTTGATCCTTGGTTATGTAATTAGGAATATTGCTCCACTGGTGATCAGAGATAATGGCCATCCTCTCTCTAAATTCAGCTTTCACTAAAATCTAACTCTTATGCCCCATCCTTATGTGAGGGTGAATCAGATTCTGAAAGGTTATGCTAATGAGCACAATCTGACAGGTATTACCCAATGGAGAAAGGCCATGAATAAAAATTAAACAATAACTTTGTCCACATCAACCAAGGATCTGCCAAGCTATGTTCAGATTGGTTCATCACAAAGAGGTTGGCTGGCCATCAGAGGACAAAATTTTTTAGTTGTTTTAATTTATGTTGATATTCTTCTAAGATAGGCATTCTTCATCTTTTTCTGTGTGTCATGAACTTCTTTGACACTCTGGTGAATCCTATAGACCTCTTCTCCCAATAATGTTTGTTTCCTTCATTTCAGGTAGAGGTAATAAAAATTAAAACATACTTTTTTTCCCTTCTAGTTTATGGTCCCCATGAAATTTATCCTCAGAACTCTTGGGTGTCTGTAGACTCTAGGTTAAGAACCTTTGTTCTAAGGCATGGAGGAATTGGTGTACAACCATGGACTACTTAGAGAATCAAGGATCTTTGGAGGTATGAAATCTTTAATAAGCTATACAGAATCTTCTATCCACAAAGCCACTACTATTTCTTGAATTGTTTCTTTAAAGTACAAAAGGAATGTCATTCCTGTAAGAAAGCTGGAAATCAAAATGGTTTCTTTCATAGACCCTTTTATATGTATCAGAGATAGCATGGTACAGTGAGGCCACTGAACCTGGGGCCAGGAAAGAGTGGTCCACAAATCATGGATTATTCATTTAACTTCTTAGGTAATCCATTTCCTCATCTGTAAACTGAATATAAAATTCCTATACTATCTACCTCACAGGTTTGTTTTGAGTCCCAAATGATGTTATAAAGTTCTTTGTAATCATTAAACTCCTATGTAAATACTAGTATTATTTTCTTGTTTTCATTTTTTTGTGGAGTTCAGTTAGATATGGTCCTTGGAAAACTTAGTATTCTGAAGTTACTTTTACTATTGTTGTATATTTGATGTTCTGACTACTGAGGCACAGGTAGATTAAATTAGTGCTTTTGAAATTGAATAAAAGTGTTAGAATAGAACATTATTATCTCTAGACTCACTGCAATTATTGTTGACCAACTTCAGTTGGAGAAAGAATAGTGGGGATGTACCTCATTCTTTTTTGACATAATTTTGATTTCTTCTGATAGTTCTCTACATTTTGAGATCTTTTCATCCCATGGAGATTGGAGATAGTGAGTCTAAAATCTGATAAAACACTGTTCTCAAATTTTTGAAGATTGTCTCAATGATTGTGAATAATCATTTTATCCGTAATAATCCTCCAGTTCTAGTACAGGTTATATGACGAATTCTGGAGGAAGAAGAGAGCATGAATATTACTACAAAGATGGAGGCAGCTATGTTGTACCCAATAGAGAAAAGGCTGAGTCAGGAAGAATTGAACTCAAGCATCTCTTCTGATACACACTGATAAATGTATGACCTTGCTCAACTAACCTAATCTCTATGTCTTCAACTCTCTCTCACTCTCTCTCTCTCTGTCTCTCTCTCTTTCTCTCTCTCCTCACTTCCAGAAGGACTTTCTTTATCCAATGAAATCACAGGTCTAGTCTCTGACTATATTAGGGAGAAAGAAAGAGTGATGGGGTACGCTGGCAGCAATTATTTTCTCTTCTCTTTCTGTCACACTTTTTTTTTTAAAAATTCTTATCATTCTAAAATTCCCAAGACTGAGTAGACTTGAGGTTACTGATTTAATTTTTAATAATTTTTACATTTGTTTACATCTTCAGAAAATAATAGTTGTTGTGTCTATCAATTGTTCAAATCTCTAAATCTCAATTTTCTTTTTGTCTTCTCTAGTTTACATCTAATACCTATAAGCTCCTTATCTTCAAAGACCATAGTGACCTGCACTAAATCTAATTTTCTACTGACATCTCCCTTAGTCTTTTCAGATAAATTCAGTGAAATTTAGTGAGCTAGAGCTATGTTTTTAGATGTAATTCATTTAAAAACAGACAAACATTGCTTGAAGCAAATGGCAACTGGGAACTTAAACACAAAACTGTATTGCTATTTTCATGGCCTCTCTAGTGATATGCTAAAGAAAAATGACAGTAGCTGGAAAAGAATAATAGTTTTTCAGTATATTTTGAAGAAGAAATTACAGTAATCAAAGTAAATAAGTCATGAAGATGTCAATGTGATATATTTTAGTAATCCATAGCTGAAGTCCAAAGGAACAAATGTTAAAATATCTTTGGTCTTAAATTCTTCATTTTCTGTTGTCATGAAAGTGGAAAAAAGTTCTGAAGATAAACCAGGTGAACTCCCTGACTCATTTGCAGCCAATCAAAAGGCTTTTGTCTGGAAGAAACATTTTAAGTTCTAACAAAAATGATGGGACTACTTAAGGAACTATCCCTCTGATCCATTTGTATTCTTTTATTTTCTGTCAAACAAACAAAAAAGCAAACAAAAAACCTTTTGTTGCTGTAAATTCATGACTATAAAATTTCTAATTAAAATATTTTAAAAAGATTCCTTTATATAAGACTAGGCAGTTTGCTCAGTTGTAATTTTTACTACATTATTTGGAATATTCTTAATTGTGTAGGTGTGTTGCCTTTCAAAATACACCCTCAACACCAAATGTTTTATTGAGTTTCTGCTCTGTGGAAAATACTATGGTAAATGGCAGACATTATTCTGTTCTCTGGACAGACTAGAAGTGATTTGTTGAAGGAAATCTAGAATTCTGAGGTGCAAAGATCAGGAGGGAGGGCCTGGTGGGTGCTACAGGTTTTGTAATTTGTAAATCCTGGATTGTCAAATTCAGAGAACATCTGGAAGTCCAGCTCTGACTAGGCCAAAAGAAGGCAGAGCTCTCAGAAAGTGATTGTACTATACTGTGCTTAAATTCAATGACCCCTGCAGGGACTACTAAACTGAGAGTCCTTGTGCCAAAACAATCCAGACTACCAGGCCTACAGTTCCCTTCACTGATGCTGGTTGTCACTTGTCACTGATGTTAATGTGTCTTGTTTCATTTTACACAAACTTGTCTGAGTTAAGACTTAAATCTATCTCCTCCTTCTCCTATGAATTACAATCCATGAACTTTTGAAAGTTTCTTTTTTTTCTTATTTGATTATTTATAGCTTTATTTTATTTATTTATACATGGAAATGTGTTCTGAATAGTTTTCAATTCCTGAAGTCTTACTTCTGTATAAGTGAGACATCATTGAACATTGATAATTATCCTAGGGAAAATGAAATGTCTTCTATTTCTTTTATATCTTTTGCCAGACCTCATCCTGCCACCCTTCTAACTTCTGATTATTCTCTGTGAATGAATGAAAAACATTTGTATTAAACACCTACTATGTATCAAGCACCACACTAAGAATTGGGGTTACAAATAGAAAAAGAAATATAATTCTTGTTCTCGAGAAATTTACATTTTAATAGGGGGCAAGGGAAATAACATGTATTTAAAGAGTTCAGCTGCAGAGCATATGGAAATGCCTTTAAGTCTGAGAGCAATGGTGCTGCATATGGCAAGGCCCAGAATTCTTAATGTACAGAATACAATAGCAGGTCAGACAGCAGACCCTGGGGTTCCAGGATATCCAAAGTCAGGATAGATGATAAGGCCCAGATGACCTTAGGACACAATGGTAAAGCAAATGACAAGGGTATCCTTCATTGAAGTTCTTGTAGCTCCCATGCATGAAATAAACTCAATAAATTCTTTTGTTTCATTCAAAGTTTGGTGATTTTAGTGAATCCGTCATTTCATCCATGTGGATACCCATTTCACTATCATGTTGCAACTGTTCCATGCCTCCTCTTCCAATGTAATACTTCTACCTAACTTTGCATAGATACTCCATATAATATCCCCCCAATACACTTCAGGTCTTCCTCTCATATTCTTTTGAAATATTGTTGGCTCCAACCCATCCCTTGAGCTATTTATCTGTTGTCTCTCATTCTCCCTTCACATATTCACGATAATATTTTTCACGTTACATCTCTCACCCATGTCATCACTGATAACATGCCTAGGTGTTCTCCATATACATCTTAATTGATCTTTTAAAGATTCTGAAATTCTATCATTCTACTCTTTGTTGCTAAATAACATCAATAGGAAAATAATGGTGGTTAGAGAATAGGGAATTTATAACAATGGACAGTTCGAGATTACTATATACACTGTAAAATTCCTCAAATGTGATCCAGATCAATCCAATCTCCTCCTTCTATTCAATTATAGGTCCAGTTTATTGTTCATTTTAGTGTCTCATGAAAATACACATATTGATGCACTAAGCTGTTAAGCACCCTGTCTGGATGCATATATGGCTAGTATGTATTTTTTTAATCATTTCTTCCTCCCCACTTAAGTCCAAGTCCAATATCTTATGATGGCATGGAGGTAATTTTGCATTCTCAAAGGCTATGTCAATAGAACTTCAGCTCTGATAGATCTTTCGAAGTTGGAAAAATTTCTAGGAATAGTAATTATGTTAGTAGTAATAATGATTCTTATAATAATGGCAACAATAATAAAGTTTCCTTTTACATCTTGAGTTTGGAAATGCTTATTACTAAATTACAGGAAGGTAATAAATATTTTGCCCTGATCATCTCCCAAAGATACTCTGCTAAAGTAGAGAGCAGCTTCTAAAACCCTGAGGAAATAAGCCCCTGGAGTGGGGATTGATTCACTATTTATATTTGTATCCTCACCACCTAGTACAGTGACTTGTACAAAGTAGGTGCTTAATAATAGTTGTTTGATTCCTCTATTCCAATAATATTGTATTTATTTAGCATATATTTTCATCTCTACATGCACGTATGATCCACATAAAAAATGTAAGTATCCTGAGGGCTGGAGTTGTTTTTTTATCTTTGAATTCCCCACAGCTAACACAAGGCCTAGCACATATTAGGCAATGAATAATGCTTATTGATTAATTGTCAGTGGATTTGTATTTAGCTAAGAGAGTACCTACACAAATATTACAGATCTTTGAAGTAGAGAAATACTTTTTTTTTTTGCAGTGGGAAGGGTTAGTTTTATATGTCTCCTTTGTACTCCAGCAGCTTTAACTGAAATGGCTTTTTATATTCTAGGACTCAATGCAATTAACACAATAACATGTGAATAAGAACATCTGAAAAACTTTAGGAAAGAATACTTTTCTTTCTTGGATTTTGCTTCATTCATTTTTTCTGATATGAATATATGGCAATATCTGTTTTGATATTTATTTAAGGTAACATCTAATTTATACCATGTTCGATATTATTATTTGGTGTACTCCATCTCCAATACCCTCTCACTCTTTTCTTGATGAATATTCAAGATATAATGGTATGTGCACTAAACCATTTACATGCTTTTGCTCTATTTCATTTCTTGATTTTAAACTACAACATAGTTTTGGTTTTGCCCATCTTGTGGCCACTTTTACATTGAAGCCACCGAGTATTAGGCAAATGTTGATTTAATTTGACAACCCTTCCACTGAAGACATAGACCAGAGAGATATAAATTCTTTTATACTCTATTGAACATCAAACCAACATGAATATGAATATTTTTTTTATTTTGGGGTACTATGCCTTATAAACTATAGTTTTTAGTCTGGGGTTATATGTTCTTGGTGTAAGGAACTAATTTTGAAGAAATTCCTTCTACCAATGCAGATCTGCAGAGATTGTAGCCTTAGAGTTATGCCTGGGGCATTAGAAGTTAAGTGACTTTCCCAATATCACATAAGAAATATGTCATAAGTGAGACTTGAACAGATGTTTTCCCACACCATATGCTCTCCATCTACTATACCAGTGGTATCAAACTCAGATAGAAACAGGGGGCCACTAATCCATACATAAGGATGTCTAAGAGTTGAATATTGGCTCAGTTTTAAAATGTAATGTTATCTATATTTTGTCATATTTTTATTAATTTTGTCAAATATTTCCTAATTACATTTAATCTGGTTCAGCTTTCACTTAGGAGTATTACTGCCCCAGGGCTGGCCATTTGTTTATACCTCTGCACTGCACCAAATTGTCTCGTGATTTGAGCATAGTTGTATTAAATAAGGGTTTATTGAATTGAATTTTTAAATTTTATAATGATGATGAGTTCAATATTTTCCATATTTAACTAAAAGAAAACAATTATATATTAAAATAAATTCACTAATTTAACAAGAAGATCATACAGTGAGAACATTTTGTGTCCATGCTGTTAGGAATGTATATAGTGCTTGTCATTTATTTTTCAATTGCTACACTGCTGGAGGAAGTAATTTCATCAGTGAAGCATATAAATTAATAAGTAATATTAGATGAGGTTACTTATGGAAATTTTAGTAATTTTACTCTATGGATATTTCAAGTAAATTATTAAACAATTTTCTCACCTGGAGGTGAAAAAGGAAAGTTGGGAGAGCAGAAAATAAACTTAAAATTTCTTTAGCCCTATCATTCTAATAAAGATCCTACTTTCTAGAAAGGCACTCACATTTTTATTTAATCTTTCAGGTACACAAAAAAAATCTCCACATATTTGAAGAGTATTATAAAGTTATTTAGAATTTGATTTTTCTAGTTCCTTCAACCAATGACCTCATAGCATGGTGTTGAGTCCACTCATTATCATGGTCACTTTTATTTGGACACTCTCCAACTTATCTATATTCTATTTAATACAAAGGCCTTAGTTTTCCTTTTGGAAGATTTATTGATATTTATTTTTAAATTGTAAACATTTACAAATCACTCCCATTTTGTGTATTCAGAACTGGATGGACTATTTCAGATGTAATCTGAATAGGGAATAGCATAATGATAATATCATCTCCATCATCATCTACCCTTTGGATCTCTTCTTATATTAGTTCTTATGCCTTTCAATTATACTACTAACATATTTTAGTCCATTAAAAATCCTAGGGTTCCCCCCACCACAAGAATTGTTTTCTAAACAAAACATCTGTTTTGAACCCTGATTCTGTAATCCAACATATTCAACAATTTCACACTATCTGAAATTAGATAAGCATGTTGACATTTATACCTTTATCACAATCAGCAACAATAACTTGGTATAGGGCCAAACACTAAATATCTTGACACACCATGATCAACTTACAGTTGGCAATGGTAGTAACAACTCTTTTCATTCAGTCACTTCATTGGTTCTGAATCCAATCTTGTCTTTACTATGATCCAATTTACTTCTCTTCTTCTGAACATAAGGATACAGTTAGAGTATTTGGAAGTTGTCTTATAGAAGATGAACTATATTAAATCTTTGGCATTCTTTGAATATGGTAATTATGCCAAAATGGAATTGAAGTTCTACTTTCATAACTTTTCCTTAATGAACTCATATTGATCCTCACTTATAACCTCTTCTAGTTGTGCACAAACTTTCTCTTTAATAATCATTCTAGGAATTCTACAAGGAGTCATTTTCAACCTCACTAGCCTACAATTTGAAGTATCCACTCTTCCCTCCTCTCCCCCTCTGTTGAACTCTTGCCTCTCTCTAGTACCATGACATTTCTCTTGTTTTCCACATTTCCTCAATGATTACCAAGAATAGTTTTGCAATCCCACTCACAAGTTCTTTCAATATCCTGTGATAAAGTTGGCTTTGGCCAGGTGAATTTAATTCACTAAGAATATCTACATATTTCTATTAACTATTTTTAATTCTCTCCCTCCCAGTGTGAAGCTAATCCTCCTTGACAGAATAAATAGAAACAAAAGAGAAGTTGTATAGTTGTCTTCATGCATGAATCTTTCTTTCCATAGAGTTCCTAGATGAGCTCCTTCATCTAGGGTGTAGCCCCATCAGTCTATTAAAAGCCCTCACCTTTTCTTCTTCATGACAATATATTTGACTCTATAAGCAGAATTTCATTCTTTATAATCACATATCCTTTTTGAACTGAATTCCCTTTAGCACTGAAGTTTAAGGCTATACCTTGATATGCATTTTTAAAATCTAAAGTATATGACAGGCCAACCTTATTGCAATTCTAAGATTGTATGGTTACCACCTTCCAATGCTCCTTTCAGGTTTCTTCATTTCAGTCTCACTGCATTTGGCCAAATTGATTTAAATTGTTTAAGAATTAACACACTTTAAGATTTTACTTTTTTATTCAATATGAACTTGTAAAGAACATAAAAATACAAAATCTCATTATGCCATCACTGCTGCACAACACTTTAGTTTCTCTAAAGAATTAAATTCAAAATTCAAACACATTTTGGATCACATAAGGCCACTATATTCTCCTTTAATGATCCCTTCCCCCCAATCTTTTAGAAGCCTGGCTAAGAAACAGATGGCTATAAATCAGCAATTCTATCCCACAGTGACTGAGTCAGCTAGAAATGTAAGTCGTTCCAGCTTCTTTCAAGTTGCCGTCTGCACTGAACAATCAGTGAGCATAATTTCCTTCTTTTATTTCTAAATCAAATGGATTGCTTGTGAAAGTGCTAGAACAGTGCCAGGCATGTAGTAGCACTTAATAAAAGCTAACTGATTGACACTATATGCTAGTTGACTGAAAGTGCTACACTAGTGTCACTTGAGATGAAGGGTCATTTTTGTTCATTTATCTAGGGTCAAACCTAGATTTAGGCATCTTTAATACAAATAGATTCATTCCCTCCTTTGTTTGGGACATGTGTAAATGAGGGTATGGATGTCTATGGAATGGTCTCCCTTTAACTTTAAACTACGTTGTCCAAAAATGAATGAAATACCACTGGGAAGTTACGGTTGTATAATTAGTTAACATCAAACTACTAGAACCAGAGCATTAACACAGATAAAGTTGTTTCCAACACCTGGTCAGACATAACACTGACCCAGAACAATTTAAGAAGATTTTTAATATATATTACCTTCCTGAATTCTCACAGTCTTCAAAGTAGGTGGAATCAAAAGCTGTCAAAATATAGAAACCTAGCAGAAGAAATCAAATTCTTGTCAGAAAGGGAAGACTTGTGAATATGTCATCCTTTGCTGTCATGTCTATTACCAAGTTGTTCTGAAGATGCTTTTAATAGGTCTGTGAAAGATTACCTTGAATTCAAATGTTTTTAGTTGATTAAAAAAATGATAACAAACATCATCATAGTTCAGGCTCTCAGTGCTTCTTACTTGGATTATTGCAACAGCTTCCCAACTGACCTTGTTTTCACTGTTTCCTATCTCCAATACACCTCCACACAACTGCCAAATTAATACTTATGAGATACAGACCTGGGTATATAAGGTCTATTAAAAAACATTCCATCATTCTCTTTTGCCTCAGGATAAAATGCAGACTCCTTAGCAGGCCATTTCAAACCCTCTATAATCTGGCTACTACTTCAGTGTTGTTTCATATTCCTATACCTCCCTTAAGTTAAACACAATGTTTTCTACTCTTAACTGTATTACTAGTTACTCCTTGACCTAGATATTCCATCTCTTTCCTCCTGCATTTGCAAAAACTGACCCCCAGGCTTAGAATGAATCCTCCTCTTCCTCTCTCATTTCAGTCCTTTCATTTTTTTATTCTTCCTTCAAGGGTAGCCAGATGTCTCTTCCTTCATGAAACTTCCCCTAATTCACAGAGTTTTTCTTTCTCCTGCTTCAAATTGCCTTGTTTTTACTTATCTGAGAATATGCTGTATTCCCCTAAGGTAATGTATGATCTTTGCAAGAAGGGACTGTTTTGTTTTTGTATGTCACTGGCATTGTGACCTGTACTTAGTAAATGTTTATTGACATAAATCTCTATTTTTCAGAAGAAGAACCAAGGCTCAGAGAGGTTAATTGACTTGTCCAGGGTCATAAAGCTAGTACATGATTGGTCTGCCTGCCACAAGTGTCTCCCTCCACCATTCCTTCCTCCAATCAGCTATCAAAATGATCTTCCTAAAGTGTAGGTCTAACTATGTCACTCTGCCTACTCAATAAACTCCATTGGCTCCCTATCACCTACAGGATCAAATATAAATTTTTCAACTTACCTTTTAAAGCCATTCCTACTCTTCCCACCTCTCCAAAATTTCCAGTCTTCATACATTTTATACCCTCCCCACATATGCTTTGTTATAGTGACAATGGCCTCTGCTGTTCCTTAAACAAGACATTCAATCTCTCAATTCCGGGCATTTTCACCGGCTGATCTTCATACATGGAATGTTTTCCTTCTTCATTCCCACCTACTGGCTTATGTGATTTCCTTCAAGTCCCAAGTAAAACTCTGCTTTCTACAGGGATCCTTTCCCAATTCCTCTTAATTCTAGTGCCTTCCTGTTATTAATTATTTTCAATTTATTGTTATGGTAATTAGGGCGGGACTTTTTTTTACTGTCTTCTCTTTTATAATGCTGAGGTAATCATGTTCTGCTTTTCAAATGTAATGTCAAGCAAAGTGGACTTTTTGTTGTCTTTATTTTGGAGTGCTCCTCAGTACTAAGGAATCTTTGATTGAATTGGGAATCTTTGATGACCTGCTTATGTCAAGGGAAGGCCTAATTCACATGGCTTTGAGTCATATGGTTGTGATGCCCTTTGACCCTGAAGAAGTGTATATAAACTCAGAGGTTAGCATTTTGCCTTTGGGGGCACACTCATTGAAAGAATGTTGGTGATGAGAATCTGGGTAGCCTTTGAAGCAGCCCCCCCCCCTCCCCTCTCCTGGACAGCTTTGAAAACCCTTCTCTCTGATAGCTATGTATGTATTGCTATGATCAGACAGAAGCCTGTTTGTTGATATGTTTATATTTTCGCTTTGTAATTTCTGTTTGTATTTGCTCTGAAGTTCAGGGAGCTGACTTATCACCCTGAACTATGTGAATGATATATGTATTTTTAATTAATGTGAGATTGTTAACCCCTTAAAGTTGCTTTCCTTAGAAAAGCAGATCAAAGGACCTGTGCTAGCAGCCCTCTTGTGTGCTCTTGTTGTTAGTCTTGTTGTTGGTCTTTCACCTCCACAGCAGCTGCTAGCAACATTGTTGTTACATTTATCTAATATATAGGTGGTACTCTGTATATTGTCATTTGTATCTTATCTTGCCCATTACATTGTGAATTTCTTAAGAGTGTAGATTTTCTTTTACTTTTCTTTGCATGCCCAGTGCTGAGCACAAAGCCTGTCACAGAGCAGGTGCTTGATAAATGCTAGGTTACTGAGATAGGACTTGATTGAACCCAGGTCAATTTTGCTTCGAATACAATGTTTTTTTCTGCAAAGGTGTACCTTTGTCATGTTCTAATTCCATGAAGAATTGGATACATGCATATAAGTATGTATGTCTGTAGGTATGTGATTACATATATACATATATACTTTTTGATTCTGGAAGTTACACTAAGCAAATAAATATCTTAAAAATTTCATCTTCATATATCGCTGCTAGTAGTTATCATACATCACCCTCTGTGAAACTGATGGCTACATTCTTTTCTAAAAATACAAGGCATGGGCTTCCACAGTTGGAGCCAAGATGGCAGAGCAGAGAAAGATGCTCAGCTGAGTCCACCAAAATGCTTCAAGTTGAATTCTAGAGTGGCAGAGTCAGCAAAAGGTCAGAGTGAGACATTTTCTCAGCCCAAGACAACTTAGGAGGTAAAAAAGAGATCTTGTGTCATGGGGATAAAAAGCTAGCCCAGAGCCCAAGTGGATAAAACACTAGTGATGGTACTAGGTGGTACTGACAGAAACAGCAGCATCTTCAGAAGTTCTCAAATCAGAGAGGGTAAAGGGATCTGGCACCTGTTCAAAAAGAGACTATAGGATAGCCCTGTACTAGCACTGGATGCATTACCAAATACTATTTGGCAATTCCATTGTTTCAAAGGCATGAAGGGGAACTATTAGTTAAGAGGGAGTGGAAGACCAAAGGGCCAGTATCACTTCTAGTCTGAAGGAATCAGGGACTCTGAGGAGCAGTACCTATTGCAATCTCAATGGATCAGGGACCCTTCTTATGTAAGGACCGAAGTGAAGATCAGGAAAAAAGTGACCACACATCTTCCTACATCACACCATCTTGGAAGCACTGAAAACTTTCAACTCTTCAGAACTTGTGCAAACAAGCCTGAAGCTTGAAGACAGTGCCTTCCCCTCACTGCCATGTACCATACTGGAACAGAATCCTACATTAACATAAAGTTCGAAATCAAGAAATAGGGTGGGAAATGAGCAAACAACAACAAAAGAACCTGATCATAAAAAGCTACTATAATAAAAGGCAAAATCAAGATACAAACTCAAAAGAAGACAATTTAATCAAAACTGCTATAAGCAAAACATCAAAGAAAAATGTGAATTGGAAAAAAAAGCCTAAGAAAGAATTCTGAAAAAGCCAAAAATGATTTTTAAAAATCAAATGAGAGTAGTACAAAAAAATTAGGCAAAGAAAAGAAAGGCAAGGAATCAAGTTATGAAAAGACAAGTAACAGTTTGGTAAAAAAAAGGTGTAAAAAATACTGAAGAAAATAACACTTCAAAAAAAGAATTGACCAAATGGAAAAAGAGGTACAAAATTCACTGATAAAAATAAGTCCTCAAAAATTAGAATTAGACAAGTGGAAGTTAATGACTCCATGAGACCTCAATAAAACAAAGTTAAAAAAATGAAAAAAAGGAGAGAAAATGTGAAATATCTCATAGGAAAAACAATTGATCTGGAAAATCGATCCAGGAAAGATAATTTAAGAATTACTGGATTAACTGAAAGCTGTGATGAAAGAAAAAGTCTAGATATCATATTTCAAGAAATTGTAAAGGAATACTCCCCAGATACCCTAGTACCAGAGGGTAAAATAAAAATCAAAAGTATCCAACCAATCACCATCTGAAAAAAATACCAAAATCACAACTCCCAGGACTATAATGGCCAAATTCTAAAGCCCCCAGGTTGAAGAGAAAATAATTCCAGTGGCCAAACAGAAACCATTCAAATATCGTGCAGCCACAGTCAAGATCACGCAAGATTTAGCAGCTACCACATTAATGCAGCAAAGGGCTTGAAATATGATTTTCCAAAAGGCAAAAGAGGTGGGATTACAAACAAGAATGATATACCCAGCAAAATTGAATATAATCTAGGGAAAAATTGGATACTTGGTGAAATAGAGAACTTTCAAGCATTCCTGATGAAAAGACCAGAGCTGAATAGAAAATTGACTTTCAAATACAAGGCTCAAGAAAAGCATAAAAAGTAAATGTGGAAGAGAAATCATAAGGGACTTACTAAAGTTGAACTGTTTATATTCCTCCATGGAAAGATGATAAATATACTATACTAGTGGGAGACTTCAGCTTTCCCCTCACAGAATTAGATAAATCTAAACATAAAATAAACAAGAAAGACATCAAGGAGATGAATACATTCTCAGAAAAGTTAGATATGATAGACCTCAGGAGAAAATTGAATGGGAGTAGGAAAGAGTATACCTTTTTCTCAGTTATACATAGAACAATTACAAAAAAATGAGCATGTATTAGGGCATAAAAACCTCACAAGCAAATAGACAAAAGCAAAAAAAAAAATTAAAAGCATCCTTTTCAGACCAGAAGGTAATAAATGTTACATTCAATAAAAGGTTTTGGCAGAATAGATTTGAAGTTATTTGGATACCAAATAACCTATTCCTAAAGAATGAGTGGGTCAGAGAACAAATCATAGACACAATTAAATATTTCACTAAAGAGAATGACAATGAGACAACATTCCAAAATTTGTGAGATGCAGCCAAAGCAGTACTTATGGGAAAATTTAAATCTCATAATTTGTATACTGATAAAAGAGGGAAACAGCATAATCAATGTGAACATGTAACTAAAAACAAACTAGAAAAAGAACAAATTCAAAATCCCCAATTAAACACCAAAATGGAAATCCTGAAAATCAAAAGAGAGAAAAATAAAATTGAAAGGAAGAAAACCATCAAACCTCTGAGGAAAAATAGGAGCTGGTTTTACAAAAAACCCAAAGAAACGGATAAACCATTAGTTAATTTGATTTAAAAAAAGAAAATAAGAAAAGCAAAAGACAAGTATCAAAAACGAAAAAAAGTGCACCATCATGGAAGATGATATTAAAGTTATTATTAGGGGCTTTTGCCCAATTATAGACCAGTAAAACTGACAATCTTAGTGATTACATATTAATATTTACAAAAATATAAATTGCCCAGATTAACATAAGAGGAACAGAATGCTTAAATAGCTTTGTCTTAGAAAAAAGAAATTGAAGAAGCTATTAACAAGCTCCCTAAGAAAAAAAATCCTCAGGACTAAATGGATTTACACGTGAATTCTAACAAACATT
Source organism: Trichosurus vulpecula (assembly GCF_011100635.1). NCBI lineage: Eukaryota > Metazoa > Chordata > Mammalia > Diprotodontia > Phalangeridae > Trichosurus > Trichosurus vulpecula. Next base: position 213,234,033 of record NC_050573.1, read on the forward strand.
TAAGGAACAACTAATCTCAATACTACATAAACTCTGAAAAAATGGGTAAAGAAGGAGTTCTACCAGTTCCTTTTATGAAACAAATATGGTTTTGGTACCTAAACCCAAGAGAGCAAAAACAGTGAAAGAAAAGTATAGATTATTTTCTGTAATGAATATCAATGCATAAATTTTAAATAAAATAGTACAAGAGATTATAGCAACATATGAAAAAGTTCATACCTGCTCACTAGGCTGTACTTAAAGCAGGAATTCAGAGCTGCTTCAATATTAGGAAAATTATCAGAATAATTGACCATATCAATAACAAAAACAACAAAAATCATTTGATTATCTCAAAAGATGCAGAAAAATCTTTTGACAAAATACAATCCCTATTCTTTTCTTCTGCATATTCTAATTTTTTTTGTTTTTAGTTTTCAACATTCACTTCCACAATATTTTGAATTCTAAATTTTTCCCCTTTCCTCCACTCTCTCCTCCCTGAGATGGCATGCATTTTGATATAGGCTCTCATATACATTTATATTAAACATACTTTCACATTAGCCATGTTGTAAAGAAGGATTAGAACCAATAGGAGAAACCACAAGAAAGAAGAAACAACAACCAAAAAAAAGAGCGAGCAAATAGTATTCTTGGAATTGCATTCAGACTCCATAGTTCTTTTTCTGGATCGTGATAGCATATTTCGTTGTGAGTATTTTGGAGTTGTCTTAGATCTTTGCATTTCTGAGAAGAGCTAAGGCTATCAAAGTTAGTCATCACACAATGTTGCTGTTACTGTGTACAATGTTCTCCTGGTTCTGCTCACTTCACTTAGCATAGTTCATTAGTCTTTCTAGGGTTTTTGAAGTCTGCCAGCTCATCATTTCTTATGGAACAATAGTATTCCATTCCATACATACCACAACTTGTTTAGCCATTCCCCAATTGGTGGGCACCCCCTCAATTTCCAATTCTAGGATATCACAAAAAGAGCTGCTATAAATATTTTTGTAAATGTGGGTCCTTTTCCTATTTTTATGATCTCTGAGATACAGACCTAGAAGTAGTATTGCCGAGTCAAAAGGTATGCAGTTTTATAGCCCCTTGGGCATATTTCCAAATTGCTCTCGAGTGGTTAGCTCAGGTCACAACTCCATCAACAAAGCGTTAGTGTTCCAATTTTCCCACATCTTCTCAAACAGTTAGCATTTTCCTGTTTTGTCATGTTAGCCAATCTGACAGGTGTGAGGTGTTGTTTTGATTTGCATTTCTCTAATCAATAGTGATTTAGAGTACTTTTTAATATGACTATAGGTAGCTTTAATTTATTCATATGGAAATGTCTGTTCATATCCTTTGACCATTTATCAATTGGGGAATTACTTGTTATTTTTATAAATTTGACTCAGTTCTCTATATATTTTAAAAATGAGGCCTTTATCAGAGACACTGGTTGTAAAAATTCTTTCCCAGCTTTCTGCTTCCCTTCTAATCTTGTGTGCCTTGGCTTTATTTGGGCAAAAACTTTTCAAACTAATGTAGTCAAAAATATCCATTTTGCAATTCATAACATTCTCTATCTCTTGTTTGCTCATAAATTATTCCATTCTCCATAAATCTGACAGGTAAATGATTTTGTGCTCTCCTAGTTAGCTCATAGTATAGCTTTTATATCTAAATCATGTTCCCATTTTGACTTTATCTTGGTATACAGTGTAAGATGTTGGTCTATGCTTAGTTTCTGCCATGGTCTATGCTTAGTGTCTGCTTTGGTCTATGCTTAGTTAAACCCCATTCTCATTAAAAATACTAGGCTGCATAGGAATCAATGGGACCTTTCTTCAAATAATAAGTGATATCTATCTAATACCAAGAGCAAGTTTTATCTGTTATGTGCATGAATTTGCTTTCCCAGTAAGATTGGGAATGAAACAAGGATACCTTTTATTGATAGTGTTATTCTATGTTGTACTAGAAGTGTTAGCTATAGTAATAAGAGAAAGAAAATAAATTGAAAGAATTGGAATAGGAACTTAAGAAGCAAAATTTTATTCTTTGCAGATGATATGATAGAACACTTAGAAAACTCTAGAGAATTAATATAAAAAATTTGTTGTAACACTTAACAAGCCTCCTGGGACATTAGCCTCTACATGATCTGTAAGATTTTTTGGAAAATAGTCAAAGTTTTTAAAATTACTTTTGGTTTGATGAAAAGTACAACCCTTTAATATCACTAGTAACATAGTACAGTAAATAAAAAGTTAAATGATGAAGCTTTATGCATAAGTCCTTATCACGTGTGTTATTCTATATTTAATTAATCTAGGTATTTTCATTCAGACAAAATGTTTTGATTTGCATTCAGAATCCATTTTTTCTAGGGATGGGAAAAAGATATTTTGCATCTTCTATACCTGAGACAACAGCCATACCAAATTTTACATTAAAAAATGCAATCCGACATTAGACTGAGTTTGCTAACTATAACTCACTTTGCAGCCTAAACTGGCATTTAAATATGGTCTTTTCTCACACACATTTATGAGAACATTACTCATGAAAATCCAGAAAACCTATAAGCCACTAAACCAATAGCTTCCTCAAAATAATGCCTTCATGAAAAGAAATTTACGGATTTCTAAAATTTTTTGATGCAACTAGATTACATAAGGGATATAGCATTGGAGCTGGAATTAGGATGACCTGGGTTAAAATTTGTTCTCATACACTTTCCAGCTGTAAGACTCCAGGAAAATTACTTAACCTCTGCTTGCCTCAGTTTCCTCATGTGTAAAATCGGGATAAGAATAGCAGCTATCTCCCAGAGTTGTTGTGAGGATAAAATGAGGTAACATTTGTGAGTTAGTTTGCAAACCTTAAGGCAATATATAAATGTTAATTTTTATTATTACCATTAAAAACAATATTTCTTTACTAAATTATACCTATATTTAAATTTTTTAAGGAGAAATTTCTTATTGTGAGAAGTTTTTAATATAAGAATTATCTCCCTTTCAAAAGCCAAAGTACAAATGTTGGATATTATTTTCTATATGTGTACATGTAAGAAGTGAATGGATGAATAAGGTAGTGTCCAGATAGTTTTACTTGGGAAAAGAACTGCACTTGTTCAAAGTACTTGCGTTCAAATCTTTGTGTTGCCACTTACAACATCTATAGCTTTTAGCAAATTTCTTAAATTCTCAGGGCTTGAGTTTCATCATCTATAAAATGAGAATACTAGACTATACTCTAAAGTGATTTCCAGCTCTAAATCTTTGATTGTGTTGAATCCTCAAATAAGACTTTTGGCTGATCTAAAATTATTTTTGAACTGAGTTACCTAGAATAGTTACCTCAAATTTTCAGATGATTACTCAAAATGTCTAAATAGTCAAGGCTCAAGTAGCTTAATTAAAAAAATTATCTGTCTAATTGTCTCATTCCTTTGCTTTATTTTACAGGTGTAGACAATCATAAAAATAACTGAAGTCATATTTTTAAAAAATGAAGGTAAGCAGGGATTTTAACTCTAATTGTAAGCTACTGCCATCCAAACCATCTGTTCCTTTATTTTCCAAGCGTTGAATCTAAATTGAACATTCTCGCCAACGGAATAAAATCTCTCCGTTCAACGGATAGGACACACAAATAAAAGAAAATAAAAATGATTGCCTTATTGGATATGTCAATGGGATCTACAACTTTTCCCTTGAAGGCAGATTTTAGCTGACCTAATAAGCTTGTGAGAGAATCAGGTGGCTTTTAATTTTGTTTAAATACATTGGTATTCCCTATTACAAAAGATTAAAACCTGATATATGATCATTTAAATCATCAATCTCCTGGGGCTGTTGTAATGTTTTAAAACATTTCAAAGTAAAAATTATCTCAGGGAAAGAAGAATAATCACTATTACTATGAAAAATTATGTATCTCCAATAAGATGTTAGTCACTTTTCTACAGTCTTTATGCTTTGATGTAATTATGCAAGCATAACAGACTTTTGCAAGGTTAGATTTGGTATTCCTCTTCACAAGTCTTAAAGGGCCTTGTTTTCTTAGAAATGCATCAGTTTATTCAAGTATCCATTTTCCAGAGAGGAGCATATTTATGTGCTTTGCATCTTCTAGAAGCAAAGATACAATTGGTATATATCATAAGTACTATATGGGAGAAAGGAAAAAGTAGTGGAACATAGTAGTAGAAAGTACAGGAAATATGCAGTTAAGAAAGACCACTAAACCAAGAGCTCCCTAAAAATAATTCCTTCATGAAAAGAAACTTAAGGATTTGTAAATTTTTTCGAGGCAACTAGGTTACACAGGGGATACAGCACTGGAGCTGGAATTAGGATGACCTGGGTTAAGATTTGTTCTCAAACACTTTCCAGCTGTAAGACTCCAGTAAAATTACTTAACCTCTGTTTGCCTCAGTTTCCTCATGTGTAAAATTGGAATAATAATAGCACCTATCCCTCCAGGTTGTTGTGAGGATAAAATGAGGTAACATTTGTGGGTTAGTTTGCAAACCTTAAAGCAATATATAAATGTTAATTTTTATTATTAGTATTAAAAACAATATTTATTTACTAAATTATACTCATATTTAAAATTTTAAGGAGACATTTCTTATTGTGGTTTGAATACCATCTCCAATATTAAATTGGCTATAGGAACACAGTCAAGTGATTTAACCTGAGTTTCATTTTTCTTATCTCTAAAATGGGGATAATAACACCAATAGAATCTACCTCACAGGACTATGGTGAATATCAAATGAGATAATATATATGAAGTATTTTGCAAACTTCAAAACACTAGACAAGTGTTGGCAATTAAATTTGCAATATTAGTTCAGTAATTTGAGAGTTCATGATTTTATCAGTGTGTATATTCCATATTGACATGAAGCCCATGCTCTCTGTGCCTCAGTAGCCAGCCTTCATGAGGTATTGTGGCTGAAAAAAAATTCATTGTTTGATAATTTCCAGCCAGACATCAAATATTTAGTAAATACCTACTATTATGTGTCAGGCATTATGCATTGTGCTGGGAATACAAAGAAAGGCAAAAGAGAACCTCTTTTCTCAAGGAGCTCATAGTCTTAGGGGGAGACAACATGTAAACAACCATGTAAATGACATCATTTTGGACATGTCGACTGAGTGGATTTGTTTAGCTTGATTATGCTTATTTGTTACAAGGGTTCACCTCTTCACATTTTTAATTGGGGAGGATGTCAGAGAAAAGGTGGGTTCCAATAGTGTGTCAAAACAAAGAGGGCTCATGGAATTATTATAAATGTACAGAAGACAATCAAAAAAGTTCAGAAGAATGTATTGCTATGGGATAATTTTGAAAGTAATGTATTAAACTAATAAAATACTTTTTAGAAAAATAAGATCTATGAAACAGATTCATTGTTACCTATGGGTCCTTTAACTGTTATTCTCTGTATATGGAAAGGGCGATTTATTTTAGTTTAAATTCAGAATAAAAATGAAATGATTTTTTAAAAAAAATCTATACAAGGAATGCTGCTAATAACATTGGCAATGTCAATTATTTCCTCAGATGTCTCTATGCCTTATAGAGAAGAAATTTACCTTAAACTAAGAAAAGTAAAAACCTGTAATAAAAATATGGTAAAGTCAAAGCAGTCTTACTAATTAGAAATGGGAATAAAAATTATAAACAGCATTTAAACAGCACTTTGAAATTTTAAAATGTTTAAATAACTTATCTTATTTAAGCTCCACTGAGATCAATTGAGGTAGATAGTATACTATACAATTATCTCCTTTGACAAGGAAAAAAGGCTCAGTGAGCTTAAGTGACTCGGCCAGGGTCACAGTGATAGGGATGGGCTTTGGATGTAGGTCTTCCCTATTTCAAGTCTAGTACTTTACCTATTATGCCTTATTACCTCCAAAAATTGAAAAAAAATTGAAAAGAGAATACTATAATGATATTTTGTTTTTACCAACAAATATACCAAATAACCATAACAATAATACTGCTGATAAATTTAATTAGAACAACATTTTTAATATTTGTTTCAATATTGAATATTCAGAATGTCTAAACTACAGAGAATGAAAAGATGTCAAAACAGACTGCTAGAAGAGGAGACTGAAATCATGTGGAAACAGGATGAGGTACAGATCATCCCTACTGTCTTGTTTACTTCTAGACTTGTACTATGAATGATTTCCATGAGCCTAAAGAAGATGAGCTTACAGCTTGTAAGTGTAAGACAAGATTCACAATATCGCATATAAGAGACTCTCCATATAGAAGGCAGAAGTAAAAAATGTATTCAGACACCAGCGGATCAAACCCCAAAACCAATAACTCCAATGTGACATAACAACAATTGTATCCCCAAACCAGTAAGTCCACTTCAATATAACAATAAGGAAATTAAAAGACAATATCGAAGCAAAGAGCCACGCCATCCTGTAACCTTCCCTTCTGCTGGGGCCTTCCCATAAACACTCACTCACAAACCCTAACTGTCTGCTTGCCTGTGTCTTCTCCTAGTACAGTTCTGAGAGCTTGCAGTTCTGAGAGCCCTTTCAGTTCCCTCTCTCTCTTTACATCTTTCTCAGCCCTTCTAGTTCTCTGTGTCTCTGAGCTTAATGGCCACCCTCAGGGTATATATACCCTTCTTAGGGCTCCAGTGCTTCACATCTAATCAGCAAAAGGGTATGGGCCTGGGGCTTAGCACCTACTTAGCAAAAGGGTATGGGCCTTCCTACAAACAAGCCTCCCCTAATCAAGCTTCCCTTAAATAGCTCCACCTGAGGCCTATTAAAGGGATGAATGGGTGGGGAAGATCTTTAATCATGATTAGAACCACCCATCTCAATCCTTTCATTCAACCACAAAAAATCTTTTATTGTATCTATTGTCTGTAGAACATTAAACATAAAATAATGATAGCAGCATAGCAACTTGTCCCAGAATCAGTACTATCTGAATATAATAAAAATGACAAGAAAATAATGATGAAAACAATATTAGTGCTGATAATAATAATAATTGTGATGATAATGTATATGATGAAGCTCATGTACATAGCAGGAATGACAGGTAGCAATGATAATAAATATATTGTTTATAAAACTCTTTCCTGGCCACAACTTTTTGACATGGGTAATGCAAACATTAGTTCCATTTCACAGATGAAGAAATGGAGCCCTAAGGAGTCAACTGACTTGCCTAAGGTTACAAGGCAAGTAAATGATTAAATGATGGAGCCCCACTCAAATTCATGTCTTCTAAATCCATGTGATAAAAGAAAATCTCAGGACACACGTGTCTTGCTATGTTGTGTTATTATATGGAAATATATTAACAATATGATAGCATACATTGTTCTTTTGTAACAAGATTATTATAAACCTATAACTTTTTTTTTAACAATTTGGAGTCTTAAATTGCCATTTCTAATTAATTACTATTAAAAATTAAGATATAACTTTCTGTCATGTTTTTGCCCTTAATTTAGTGTAAAATCAATCAACTGAATATTCTGTTTGAAATTGATGCAATAAAGTAAATTATAAACATACTTTTAGCTTCTAAAAACCATGACTTGTCAACTCAAAGCTCTAAGAAATGCTTACCTATGTATCTTTATTAGCTAGTATTTCAGTTTAATACATACTACAAGCTCTAATAATGCATGATGGTTAATGAGCTCAGGAAAGGAGGGGTAGGTCATCCTTGAAATACATTTGTATACTTTTGTGAATAATGCTGAGAAACTTCAAACCATTAGAAAAATAAATTGCTTTTTGAGTTTTGTTAGCATAAGTCTAATTTCACTTTAGACTACATATCAAGGCATTGCTCAGTGGAAGAGTGGATAAAGTGCCAGGCCTGGCTTTCCTCACCATGACCCTGTAATGTAGGGAGTACAAGCATTCTTCCTGTTTTACAGATGAAGAAACTGAGCCTCCAAGAAGTTAAATGACTTGCCTAGGTCACCAGGCAAGTAAGTAGTGGGGCTCCAACTACAACCTATGTTTTCTAACTTCACTTTGGAAGGGAGAATGATATTTTCTCTCTACCACTATGGGAATCATAGAAGGAGCTGGAAGGAATTTTATAAGATTATCTGATGCACCCCGAGGAAGGTGAGGATTTATACTACCTTTCTATAACTCCAAATCTTTTAGCTCTCCCTTAATAACTTATATCACTTTCTAGCAACACATAAAATATAGGTATTTGACAATTTTTTTCCCTAGAGGATAAAATTACATCCACAGATGTAAGTTATATTATCTTAATACAAAGCTATGGAATATGTTTGAGGGCCCAGGGAAGGCAGCTGGAAAGGTGGGTCCAGGTAGATATCAGTGACTTAGTTTCAGAGTCTGTTGTTTCTATCAAATATTTGAAGCCATTCTAAATCTAGCACATTAAATTATTATCTTCATGCAGATGAAAAGATATGATGGTGATAACACAGAAACTAATTAGAACAGAAAATGATTAATTCTGTATAAACATCCATTTAAACTGGCTATTTGAATGGAACCCCTCCTTTTCCTAAATCTATTCTATGCATCTAAACATATCACCAGGCTCATGGTCCCAAAAGTGTTATATATAATCTTAATCTCCTCTGTTGAAATTTCAGGTTGTTTCTGCTTGTATGATCTTTCATCCTTCAAAAATCATATCTGAACTTTGACATTAAAATTAAAAAAAAATCATTGTTATGCTTCTGCATGCCAGGAAGCTTGCTACTCCTGGTATGCTGCACAGAGGACTGTTTTCTAATAGCAGGTTACCATTAAGAGATTGAAATTCACAACTGAAATAGTCTTTGTCAGCAAGGATCTTTTGTTCTCAGGGGAGCTTTTGTAGATGAGGTGAACACAGCATGGCCTGATTTTTTTTTATGGCTATATTAATTCTGATGCCTTAATTACACACATATCAAATAATTCTCCTCCCACCCCCCAAAAATTGGCAATGTGAAGTAAAAAATCAGAAATATGGGAGTCTCTTGGCTTAGTTTTAAAATAACTAAGCTGCTAATCTTTTTTTTTTAACTCAATGTTCCATATGTAATCTATTGTATATATCAAACTTAAAAATCTTTTAGTAGATAATAAATTGCAGGGAGATGTAGAGCAGTGCAGTGATATCAAGTTCAAAATAAAAATGGGGCCGCTAATAACTTAATTTTAAAATGTAATGCCATATATGTTTTATTGTATTCTTATTTATTTTGTTAATTATTTCCCACTGATTTTTAAATCCAGTTTGGTCCCACTTAGAAGTGTTGCCACAGGCCAGCAGGCCACATGTTTGATTGTTTGATACCTCTAGTAGATAGACGGGCTGGACTTGGAGTCAGGAAGAGCTGACTTGGAATCCTACTGGAAATGTAGACAACTAGCTGGGTTACCCTAAGAGGCAGCTAGTGGCACAATGGGAGAGCACTGGAACTGAAGTGAAGAAGTTGTTGTTTAGTTGTTTTAGTCATGTCTAACTCTTTGTTTACCCCATTTGGGGTTTTCCTGGCAAAGATTTGAGTTTGTCATTTTCTCCTTCCACTCATTTTATAGATGAGGAAACTGAGGCAAAAAAGGTTAAGTGACTTATGTGTCTGAGGTCAGATTGGAATTCAGAAGTATGAGTCTTCTGACTATAGGCCTGGTACTCTATCCACTGTACCACCTAGAAAATCAGGAAGATATGAGTTTAATTCTAGCCTCAAAACACTTACCAGCTGAGTAGGCCTCAGTAAGTCACTTTGCTTTTGTTTCATGTAGCCTCAGTTTCCTCAACTGTAAAATAAGAATAATAATGGCACCTACCTCTCAGGGTCCTTGTGCAGATAGAATGAGATAAAATTTATAAAAGAAGCACTTATCACAGGGCCTGGAACATTGTAGGTGCTATATAAGTGCTTAATCCCTTCCCTAAACAAATCACTCAACCTCTTTAGGCCTCTGTTTCCTCACCTGTAAAACAAGATGCCTATATTCAGCAATTTCTAAGGTTCTATATAGCTCTATGTCTATAACCCACAGGGCTACTTGACTGTAGGAGGAATTTTTTTGTTGTTCAAAGCATCAAACTCTAAATGGATAGTTCCTATGATGTTAATCTTTACAACCGTGGTTATGGCTTAAACAAAAGGGAAGAGAAAATTTCCTCTTGGGGATAAGTTCTAGGCCTCTCATTTCATTTAGTAGAGACATTTTGTAGGTTATGAAACCTCCTCTACCAATCCAGGTTGTCATCTTCTCTGCAACTTAGAGTTTCATGGAGTTGTCTATAGCATTGAGGAGTTGTGATTGCTCAGGGTCACATAACAAGAATGTTTCAGAGGCAAGATGAGAACCCAGGTCATTCTGATGTTAAAACCAATTATCTACACACTCTCTCACAGCTCCTTTCTACTTTCTACACTACAGCTGCCTCTAAAGTTTAAAGAACATAAAAGGCAAATGGGTGGTGAAGAGCAGTATTGCTTAGTAGGGAATAACCCTAGTGCCTACAGAGTCCTTCAAGGCTCTTAAAAAATAAAACATTAGTGTGAATTCAAAGTCACTTCGAGTGAACTCAGTTCAGCAAGAGATTTTTGGAATGCCCTTGGGTAAAGTTCTGCCAAATCACATGAAAATGGATCAGTCTATTAAAATTTTACTTTGCTTATTTACCATAACTAGATGATATTATTTGTTAGAAATGGAAAATACCTCATCAAATTCTTAAGAATATGATATTTGCTTCAGTCATATCTTTACATAAACAAAAGATGATTCACTGTTTTTAAAAATTATACATCTTCTTTTTTCATTGTGATAACAATCCTATATATTATAGAGACTGAAAATGAGCACATATGATCTTTTAATCAATTTCTTTTAAAATAAACAAAATAAAAAAAAATCCTTAGTCTAGGTTAAGGGATTCTTAACTTGAGCTCTGTGAACTTAAAAAAAAAACTATTTTGATAAAGGTATTTCAATATAATTGATTTCCTTTGCAAACCCATTCATTTTATTTTATGCATGTATTTTATTCTGAAAGGGTCCATGATGCGAAAAAAAGGTTTAAAAAGCCACTGGTGTTTTATATACACACACAGACACAAACACATATGTCACATTATGTGAACTCCTTGCTAGCAAGGACTGTTTCATTTTTGTCTTTGTGTCTCCAACATCTTTGCACCTCTTTGTGTTTAGTCCAGTGTTTGTGTATAGTACATGCTGTAACAACAATATTACTTGCAGCTGCTGCAGAGGTATAAGGCCAGTAACACCACCACACAGGAGGGCTGCTAGCACTGATTCTTTGATCTGTTTTTCTAAGGAAAGCAATTTTAAGGGGTTTACAGTCTCACTTTAATTAAACATACATATATCATTCACTTAGTTCAGGGGAAAAAGTCAGCACCCTGACCTTCAGAGAAAACACAAACAGAAATTATATGCAGAAATTATATAAACAGAGCAAATAACACAAATCAGCCAGCAGAACTTCTAACTGCCCATCCGTAGCAATACATACGTAGTTACCAGAGAGAGAAGCACCAACATTTGGGTTTTCAAAGCCAGGGGGCTCCTTAACAGATACCCAGAGTCTTATCTGGTAAAATCACAGGAATGCTCTTCCATTGAGTGAGGTCCCAAAGCAAAATGCTAAGCAGTATATATGTGCTTCCTTAGGGTCAGAGGGCATCAGAACCATGTGACTCAAACTCAAGTAACTTAAGCTTTCTTGTGAGTTAAGCAGGTCATCAAAGACTTGATTCAATCAAAGACTCAATCCAAGCCACTTGATTGCCTTAGTGTTGAGAAGCACTCCAAAAGAAAAAACAGCAAAAAGTTCTGCTTTGCTTGCCAATACAAATGCCTAAGCTAGTAGATATTGAATTGTATTGGTTTTTCCAAGATGAATGCAAGAATTGCTGATTTGTGTGTGTGTGTGTGTGTGTGTGTGTGTGTGTGTGTGTGATGGCATTTGCATACTGATTTACATTTTTCCTTTTGGCCTCTAAGACTCTGGAGCTACATGAGTGATGTAGCACAGCCACTGAAGCCAGATTCAATTTCTATACAATCCATCCACCTAATTCCCAAGATCTTTGAGACATCTCTACAGAAAAGAAAGAGCTGGCTTGCCTTTAATTTTAATTTAATTTCTTTAGTGACTAGGGACATTTGTGATAACTGGAAGCCCCCTCTATGGTATTGGCTTAGGCATTTCTGAGAATAGTGAGATCTAGGGCAGCACCCATGTAAGCTTTGGGGAAATGACAAGATGATAAAACAGATTAAGACAATCACTTTATGCAGCTAGAGCATATCAAGTTAGTTATGTTTTGACAGCACTATATAATACCACAAAAACTTTTTAAGAATTACCCCCAGCGTGAAACAAGGATGCCCATTATCACCAGAATTAGAATAGGCAAAGAAGAAACTAAATTATCACTCTCTGCAGATGATATGATGATTTATTTAGAGAATCGTAGAGAATCAAGTAAAAAACTACTTGAAATAATAAACAACTTTAGCAAAGTTGTAGGATATAAAATAAACCCACATACATCCTTGGCATTTCTATATATTACTAACAAAGCCCAACAGTAAGAGATAGAAAGAGAAATTCCATTTAAAGTTACTGTAGACACTATAAAATATTTGGAACTCTACCTGCCAAGACAAACCCAGAACCTATATGGACACAATTACAAAACACTTTTCACACAAATAAAGTCACACCTAAATAAATGGAAAAAACATCAGTTGCTCCTGGTTAGGCTGAGCTAATATAATGACAATTTTACCTAAGTTAATTTACTTATTCAGTGCCATACCAATCAAACTACCAAAAATTATTTTACATTGCTGGATGAAATAATAACAAAATTCATCTGGAAGAACAAAAGTTCCAGGACACCAAGGGAATTAATGAAAAGAAATGCTAGGGAAGATGGCCTAGCCATATGTAGTATCAGTGAAGTTGGGTGTCTTTGATTGAGCCTTACTAGATAGTAAACCCCAGGCCCCACATCCCTACCTATTAGGTGCTAAAACTATGTGGGTGTGAATTGGTAACTAAAGTGCGGCTCCAGGTGGGGCCAACGAAGGGAAGTGCTAACTCCAGAGCTAACAGTAAGAGCCTAAGTTATGGTTGCTCTGATGACATTTGATGACATCTGAAACCATATAAAAAGAGAGAACAGAGCTATTTGCTTAGAGCCCTCCAGCTTGTAAACCCAGATGTTGGGACTTTGTTAAACTCTGGTAACTATGCATTGAGATTTGAATCAGACAAGGTCTGTCCGTTGATGTTTGTGATTTATTTGTATCTGCTCTGAAGTTCAGGGTGCTGGCTTTTTCCCCTGAACTAAGTGAATGATATTTGTATGTTGGATTAAAGTAAGATTGTTAACCCCTTAATGTTGCTTTTCTTAGTAAAGCAGATCAAATGAACCTGGGCTTGCAGCGTTCTGTGAGCTGGTTGTTGTTGGTTTTACACCCCCACAGCAGCTGCTAGCTGAATTGTTGAAACACCATAACAGATATTAAACTGTATTATAAGGCAGCAATCATCAAAACTACTTGGTACTGGCTAAGAAACATAGTGGTGGATCAGTGGAATAGGTTAGGTACACAAGATGCAGTAATCTACTCTTTGATAAACTCAAAGAATCCAGCTTCTGGGCCAAGAATTTACTATTTCACAAAAACTGCTGGGAAAACTGGAAAATAGTATGGCAGAAACTGGGCATACACCAATATCTTATACCATATACCAAAATAAAGTCAAAATTGCTTCATGATTTAGGAATAAAGGCTGATACCATAAGCAATTTGGGAGAGCAAGGAATAGTTTACCAGTCAGATTTATGGAAAAGAGAAGAATTCATGACCCAACAAGAGATAGAGAGCATTACAAAATGCACAAATGGATAATTTTGATTATGTTAAATTGAAAAGTTTTTGTACAAACAAAGCCAATGCAACAAAGATTAAGAAGGAAGCAGAAACTTGGGAAAGATTCTTTACAACCAGTGTCTCATATAAAGGCTTCATATCTAAAATATACAGGGAGCTGAGTCAAATTGATAGGAATACAAGTCATTCCACAATTGAGAAATGATCAAAGGACATGAACAGGCAGAAGAAGTTCATTAGATTGAAAAAATACTAATGATTTTCATATTAAGTGGATGCAAATGTTAATAAAAATCATTGACATTTTTTAAACCACACAATCAACAAGCATTCATTAAGTCTCAGGGATTATGTATGTGTTGGGGGTTACAAAAAAGGGCAAAAGATAGTCCCTGCTCTCAAAGGGCTCACATGATAATGGTGGGACCACATGCAAACAGTTTCTACATAAATACACACACACACACACACACACACACACACACACACACACACACATACACACATATATGTATATATACATATACATACATCTATACATACATACATATATATGCATACATATACATACATATATACATATATATATATACACATATATGTATATACATATATATATATATATATATATATATATATATATATATATTTACACATATGAAATAAATACACTACAAATGTAGAGTCATTCCAGACAGAAGACAGTGCGATTTGAGCTGTCAGGAGATTGGGTGTTTTGAGTGAGAAATTGTAAGAAAGTCAATGTTGTTGGATTGTGGTATGGATGGAAGAGGATAAGGTGTCAGAAGATAGGAATAGTAGAAAGGAGCCAGGTTGGGAAGAATTTAAAAAAAAACCCACAGGATTTTATATTTGATTCTAGAGGTAGTAAGGAGCCACCGGAGTCTATTGAGTAAAGGGGTGACATGATCATACCTGCACTTTATCAAGGTCACTTTGGCAGCTAATGACATATTAAAATAGTCCAGGTGTGAGTTATACCTGGGTGAGTGGAAAGAAATAGACATAGAGGAAGGGTTGTGAAAGTTGAAATGACAAGACTTGGAAGAAGATTGGCTATGAGAAGTGGATGTGAGAGAGGAGCTGAGGATGACACCTAAGTTGTGCTCCTTTGTGACTACAAGTAGGATTGTACCCTTAATAGTAATATAGAAGCGGGAATAGAGGAGGATATAAAGGAAAAGCTAATGAGCACTCTTTTGGTATTTTGACTTTGAGATGCCTACAGTTTGAGATTTTTAATAGTAGAGTTGAGAAAAGAGGTCAAGGCTGGATGTGTAGAACTGGGAATCACTTGCATAGAGATGATAATTGAACCCATGAAAAATTATATGATCACTGAAGGAAATAGTATATAGAAAGAAGAGAAGAGGCCTGAAGACAGAGCCTGGAAGGAGGCCACCTACAGTTAGTAGGCATGAAATGGATGAAGAACCAGCAAAGGAGACTAAGGAATGGTCAGACAGTAAGAGGAGCAAAGAAAAAATAAACAACTTCATGTTTTTCACAAACAGTATAGTCTGTAAGAGATTTTTAAAATATGTAAAACCAATTTTATTTCAGTCTTTTCTAAGAAAAACTCACCACAAAAATAGTGTTGAGCATGAATTTTGTCTTTTCCATATATCTCTAGGGCTTCAGTAAGTAAAATTTCCAAAATTTTAGTCTGATAATAAAAAATGCTATCTACTTGTAGAACTTATTTCATGTAAAGATTATTTTCTGGATGCTGTAGAAGCATCTAGGAAAATGAAGGCATTTTACAAATTTCATCCTTAGAATTGTTAAAGATGTAGAGAGGTGGGAAAAGTAATTTTTGAAGCTATCATGAGACATTTGCATGGAGGGAGCATTAATATAAAAGGAAATAGTGGCTTCCATGTGGTTAACTGTAATAGAGGGTTGCAAAAAGCTAACAAACACAATTTCAAATTGTTAAATGTGATCTAGTAGCAGTAAACATTAGCCATTGTTCTCCAGGGATAGGGGAAAAGTGGCAGCACTGGTAAAATGACTTATCTTAAGTGATTCTAAATTATAAATAAAAATAAAATTTTGTCCAAATGATGTGATGATTCCCCAAACACCATGAATTGTATCCACTTTCAGCAGCAAATTTATAGCTTATAATTTTGGCTACTTCACTTTGGTTTAAAAAAATCTCTCAGTAGTCAGGCAATACCCTAAAGAATTTGGGTTAAGTGTTGCTACTGAGTCATATTTAACATTTTGCAGAGTCTACTAACTTTGTTTCTCCAAAAATACAAACCAACTACAAATAAACCATGTCACTGAATAAAACAAATGAATTTTGGGAAGGAGATTGAAGGAGGCCTTGAAGCCTCATCTGAAAAAGTAAAGGAAAAAAAACAAAGTGCTTAATATATCATATTAGAACACTGGAGGAATCTTAGGGATCATCTATTCAAGGCACTTCGATTTTACAGAGAAAGAAACCAAGGCCCCAGAGGGTAACATTAATTTGTTCAAGGTCAAGGAGGATAGATTATTTAACTTTTACTGAAAATGAGGCTGAGCTGAGAGGGGATTGGTTTTCCAGACCACCAGTCCAGCTCTCTTTTAGCCAGTGTTGAAATGTGTTGATAGGTGTGTGTTGGAGAATATGTGTGGGGGGATAATGGTGGTGGTGGTGGTGGTGGTGTAGTGATGAGTGACTGGTAACTTCTACAGCATTAGTCTTTAGTGTCTTTGAAGCACCTAAGCATAAGCACCTAAACATCAGAGGAGAATGGAGGATCCCTTGATGCTACAAGTATCACCCTGGCCCTCTAGCTCACACACTTGCCCCAGACAAGTTTATGAAGCTCAGGAGGCAAACTGCATTGAAGGAGAACAATGGGGAAGGGGTATTAAGGGAAGCAAAAGCATTCCCAGGAAGTCATGGCTTTTCCTATATTCTACAAACCTTTTCATGGGGCAGAACAGTGATAAATCACAATGAGAAGACAGAAAGGACTACTCGACATATGGAAGCAGTTTAGACTCCCTGTGCCCCCACAGCCTCCACAGGGCTCCTGGATCCATGAGATGTACTCCCTCACTTCTTCCAAGGTGGCACACAACACTTTTAACTTGGCCTCTATGCTCAACTTCTGGTCTTCAGGCCTCAGGGAATTTTGAAAAACAGGAGAGGGAAAAATTTCTGGAGAAAGACAAGGTCCTGAGATTCTTAGAGAGAACTTAGGAACTCATCGCCCTCCAGCAGATGCAAAAGTACTGTTTCTTTTCCTCTTCTTTGCACTCCCCAATCGAGGGCCAAAATTGTCCCTGGCCCTTCTTCCCAATTGGTGAGATATGAGACATATACCCAAGGGTCACTGAGGTAGGCACTGAATAAATAGGCTTTCTCCCTCTTCTCTCTGACTAAGAAAAGGCTTGGGCCACAGCAGCCTAGAACTCTGTAGGAAGAACCCCAGGAAATAATCTGGCTGCTTCTTTATATGGATGCTGTGCTTGCCTCCCCTCTTGCCAGCTGGTTACCAGTTTCACTAATAGCATTCTCATCCCAATGCTAGGCTCTAAATTCCACCCCCACCCTAAACATACCCTTGCCTTCTTCCTTAAAAGAATAATAATACATACAATCCCTTGTCAGAATCTTTTTAGACCTCCACTTGGAAGCAAATTTCCCTGTCTACAAGAGTTTCAGTCAGTCAAGTATTAATTAATTGTCTATTATGTGTTGAGTGCTAATCTAAACACTGGGGATACAAAGAAAAACACATACACATACACACACAGACACATACACATATACAAGTTTCTGCTCTCAAGGATCTTACACCCTGATGGTGGAGAAAATATGTGAATATCTATATATCTATATCTATGTGCGCATATATATATATATGTGGGTATATATATATACATATATATGTGTATATATACATATACATGTATGTGTGTGTATATATGTATATATATATATATATATATATGTATGTATGTATGTATGGAGAGAGAGAGAGAGAGAGAGAGAGAAGGAAATTAAAAAAAAACAGTTATAACAGCTGGGAGAAAGCAGGAAAAGCCTCCTTACAGAAGGTGGGATTTAAAGTGAATTTCAAAGGATTGACAGGGAAATTAAAGGAAGAGGGGATGGTAGAGAACAATCTAGTCATGGGGTATAGCCTATGGATGGAAGGAGTATTGTATTCAAGTAACTGCAAGTAGGCCAAAGTAGCTGTAATACAGAATGTCTAGAGAGAAATAAAGTGTAAGAAGGTTGGAAAGGTAGGAATGGCCCAGGGTATGAAGAGCTTTAAATGCCAAACAGAGGATTTTTTTTAAACATTTGATCCTGGAGGTAATAGGAGACACTGCAGTCTTTTGAAGCAAGAAGGAGACATGGTCACACCTATATTTTAGAAAAATCACCTTGGCAATTGAATAAGTTGGAGTGGGTAGAGAGTATGAGACAGGAAGAACAGTTAAAAGGCCATTACAGTAGACCAGGTAAGGTGATAATGGCCTGAGTTAGGGTTGTGCCTATATGAGTAGTAAGAAGGGGACTTCTATGGGTGATATTAGAAGGTAAAAATGAAAAGATCTGACAATGGATTGGATATGTGGGGTGAGCAGCAGTGAGGAGTTGAGAATGACACCAGGGCTGTGGCACTAGATGACTAAGAATATAATGATACCTTTCATAATGACAGCTTTAAGGCCAGCCCTTTATCAGCTACTTCATGCTATTTCTCATCAAGATACGATTAGATGCCAACTGAAAAGGATTATACTACATACCACAGGGTGTTCAAAATGACAAATACAGCAAGCTTAACCTCATATCTCAATAATATAATAGTGCTTTATGAACCACATCATTAAAATCCATTTGGATGTTTATTTTGTTTGGACTGTAACAGCTGTGCACATAATAAATTGCTTAAAGTTCAGTTTTCTATCATCTTGAGATTTGGACTGTTCTTTGTTGCTGTTCTGCAGTGACAGCGTTATTATCTCCCTACCAATAGCTTAGCACTACTTGGCAAGAACATGACTATACATCCCAAATGCGACTGAATCATGTCTCTCCAGCACTGTTTACTTAATTCAAAAAGTGAGTGAGGACAGAGGACCTACAGAGTTCTCAAACCATATGGGAGAAATGTCCAGACAAAGGCAGATAATAAACAAGCATCCAAAATATCTGTAAAAATCAATATTTCCAGCTTCTTCCTAAAAATAAAAGATCTAGAACACATTCTCATTAAGATAAGGTAACCTATTCAGTACAGTATCTTAATCCATCTGGGCCATTGTTTTGGAAGCAACTCAGTTTCCTCGAGCTGGAGCAATGCTAGTAATTGCTTACCTGACTCACAGGCAAATGTCTTTGACGTCTCATCATGAAAGATAATTGCCACTGCATGCTTCTTTGTCTCTCGAGGCAGTCTGGTTATGTTTTTGATGTTGTGCAGTTCAGTTACCTTGAAAGAAAGAAACACATATTTTTAAACCAAGGAGATAATATAAATTTTTAATGAATAATATGTAACCAAAACATTCCATTTTCACTTTTTAAGTCACTTCTAAAGGGTGCTTGTATTTAGGTCTTGCGGTTGTTGTTTTGTAAATTTTAGCACTTAGATTTCCCCCAATGTTATCTTGCCTTTGGTTATCAGATTTACTATTTTTCAAGAGTTTTGAATAAAACTTGAACAGTCATATAATTGATGCTCCTAGCTCCTTGCAGCTTTACATAAGGAGTACAAAACATTTTTTCTGATTAACATAAAAAGAAAAAAATGAAACAAATATATCCAGAGGAGATTTTACAAACTTCTCAGCTAATACATCTTTGCTTATGACCCTTAACTGCAGTAAGTTCTTAACTACCAGCAAATTTAAACCCTCTTGTTATTATAATGCATACTAATTTTTTTTTTTGGTCCTCTGTGATATACAAATAGGAAATGTCTTGTTTTCATCATTCCCCTCATGGGACCTGTGGTCACAAGGGTACTGCAACTTTCTGATAAGGAAGCAGATTGGAGGTTTTGCCTTCAGCCTCCTTGCTCTTCAGGGGTTAGAACTGTGTCTGTCTATTGTAGGGTAGGTGAGAGACCATCTTCCCTCACAGCCAACTGTTTGGCTGGGGAATCATGTTCCTACCCCCTCTATCCCATTAGCTCTGTTGGGCCTACATATGGGGCAAATGTCCATGGCCAGTGGGCACGCTACCCCCTGTCCTTTGCCACTTTGCCACAGTAGTTCCTGGGATGAAGGGAATGGCCTGGCTCTCCTTTCATCCCCACTTATACTCCTGCTGCTTTATGTAAGGTTTAATTTTGAACCTTTTATTTGAAAGTAGACAAGTGAAAACAAATATATAAATATATTAACATTATATGAGGAGGATTCTTATTTTAACTACTTATTAAGTTTTGTCCTTTCCCTTAGATATATATTTAGCAAATATACTCATTATTTAATAGATTAGTTTTCCTTCTGAAGCAGTGTATTTAGTGGTGAAGAGGAAAAAAAAAAACCCAAAGAGGATATTATGCAGCCCAGTGGTGCAAGAATATGGTTCTCTTTGTTTTTGTATGTATAGTAAATGGTCATAGATTGATTTTACTTAAAATGTCCCAAGGATATATTCCTGTAACAAGAAATAATTATTTAAAAAATCAGATATAGTGTCTGACATAATTTAAAAATGGTAGAAAGCTGCCTAGGAAGTTCCATGAATTCCAATTAAATACCATACGTATTCTTTAAACACTTACTAAGTACAAAGCACTGTGTTTGACTAAAGATAGATCTTAAGTTTAGATGAGGCATAGTTTCTGCTCTCTTGCAGTTTATCTTCTAGCATTAACAGAAGAACTAGTGTACTAAATTGGAAAATTCTTATAAGCAATTAGGCAAAGAACTTAAAACCACTGAATAACTGTCAATCATATACAGCTTTTCTAATATGTCTTGCTAACATGTCTACAGCAAAAGCTAAAGAGTTAACAGTAAAAATACCATCATCCCTATAAGCATTTACTGAACAACTTTTTGAGCAACATTTTATGAGATAATCAAGAATGTTATAGTTTTAAGAGACTTTAGAGTTGATCTAGACCAATCCTTCAATAGGTAAGAATTCCTACTAAAACATATGGAAAGAATCATCTCCCAGCTTCTGCTTTAAGAACTTCAGTAGTAAGGCATTGATTCACTATTTCATGAAAGACCATTAAAGTTTTGGACACCTCTAATTCTTAAGAAGCTTTTCCTTGTTTGAAGTTGAAATCCACTTTTCAGCAAATCCCACCTATGGTTCCCAGTTTTTCCTTCTGGGAAAAAAAGCAGTAAGTGCACAATTTCTTATCCACATAAGTCTTCAAATACTTGAAGATAACTATCTTCTCTCCTCTCAGTCTTCTATTCTCCAGACAAAAGATTCTTATTTCTTACAGCTGATTCTTGTATGCCATAGTTTTGTTGCTTTGCTATACTGGTTGGCCTCTTCTAGATGAATTTCAGTTTTCCAGTATTCTTCCAAAAATGTAGTGCACCAAAATGTGGTTTGTGGTCTAATCATGCAGAGCAGAACAAACCCATATTTGCTTTCCTTCTGATTGTTATGTTTATCTTAATATAACATGGTTATACTAGTTTTTCTTTGCCTCCAAATTATGCCATTGATTAATATTCAGTGCATAGTTCACTAAAATCACCAGAATTTTTCACGTAACCTGTTGTCTTATCGTACCTCTTTACTTCCTGTACTTGTAGTTGATTTCTAAAAAAACTCAACTGGAGGATTTATACTTAGTCCTCATTAAATTTCATTTAAGCAGATTCAGCTTATTATGCTGTCCAGTTGAGATATTTTGGGACAGAGATTCTGCCATCCAACATGATAACTATCCTTCCTAGTTTTGTGACATTAAGAGATTTGATAATCATGCCATCTGTGCCTTTTTCCAATTATTGATTATGCAATCTGTGGTTCAAAGCCCATTTCCATATGACTATACTCAGTGGTAGAGATTGATTACTGAATATTCCATGGGGGAATGCGGTTGGTGAAAGCCTGGGAGAAGAGAGATCCTGGACCTCAGGATTCCAGTTTTTAGAGTGAAGACATGTGGTTCTAGATTCTCTTCTGGTTACAGAAAGAAAGTCTTTGGGAAGAAGGCAATGTGTAGAAGAGCTGGAACCTCAATCATGCCCCATGCCCCCATCCCCAGATTAATTCAGTAGAGACTTTGGAGAATTTTCCCTGGAGTGAAATCTGGGTGAGACTTTTCTGTCTCTGTCAATCTGTCAGTCTCTCTCTCTCTCTCTCTCTCTCTCTCTCTCTCTCTCTCTCTCTCTCCCCCCCCCTCTATATGTGTGTGTGTTGAGCTGAGATATTTTGCTCCCAATTTACTCATTTACACAGCTCAATTACTCTATGCATTCCCTAGTGTATTCTCAACTTCGTATCTTCTCTGACATTTGTTTGCTATCACATGAAATAAATTATTTCATTCCATTGGAGTCAAACCTTGAATATATATCTTGGGCGGCACTTCCTTACTAAGGTACAGTGATCAGAAATTCACCTTCTGATTATTTCTCCTAGAAATAATATTGGTTTTGGACAATAGGTGTATAATTCTATTCTGGTACTCCCTATTTCTGAAGAGAACAGAGTGGCCCGCCTCTGGCTCCAACCTTCTGCCTCCCTTACAATCAGGAATCAAAGTCTCCCTTCAAGAAGGGTAGATAAAGGAGACTCTAGAGATATCTATTAATAGCTACCTGAAAATCATCTCTAGAAAGACTCATGCATATGCTCATAACCTACTTGGACAACATATAACACTCACCAACTTCTATGATTAAAAATATTGAATATAATAGGGCAGAGAGAGAATTCTGAATCATTCCATTAAACATATCCATCTAGGTTGACATCAATTCATAATCATAATTCCTTACATATTCAGACAGTTCTGAATCAACTAAATGTAGAATCATCCAGCCCACACATCTCTAGGATGTTTACAAAGATGTTGAGAAATTAATCAATCTTCTACCCTTATTAAGCACCTTTTTTAATGCTACCCTACAGCAGGAGTCCACAATCTAAGGAAGACAATAATGTAACAGTTAGAGATATATAGGAACGTACAATTAGTAAGTTATATTTATATAAGGACATTGGCAAGTTCACTTAATGGAGCAGAAAGTAAAGTTTTGAATATCACAGGGAATTAAAATTATCCAATTAGGGAAGGATTTTAAGAGGTAGTAGAATTTAAGATGTAGGGATAAAAAAGGGAGAAACCTTAGAAAACTTGGATAAGGAGACACTTTCAATCAGAATATGGGATGCAGGGAAAGCATTAGCTCAGTGAATGGAATAAGATGAAGAAATAGTGAGGAAACTTTAGTAGAAATGGCTAAGGGTAGTGTTTGTTATTGTGTCATCTGATCAATGGTGCCAGTCCAAGTTACCCAGACAATATTGCCAAGCTGGGGCATGAAGAGGCTAAAACCCAGGAAAAGGCAATAGTTTGAACATGGTAAAAGAAAAGAGGCATTCTGTACATTCCAAGGAAGTGTTCAGGAAGTATAAAGAGCAACTTCAGGAATTGAATCAAATTGCGTTGCTAATGACAATAAAACTCAAAGGAGCCTTCTCTCTTATGAGGCAGAAGATGAATCCTGGTCTTGACAATAGCTGTTCACATAGCTGCCTAGTGTTCTCGTTGTATTTCCAACTATACCAGTTCAGGGCTATCCTTAGTTTAGCTCTACTCTGTTTGGTCAGCACCTTTGGGACCAAAGGGCATTTGATGGTTTCTGAGCAAGCTTCCTCAGCATTAGTAACAGAAGTACTTTCTTCATCTTTGCAGGCCTGGGCAGATGCCTGATTGCATCTATTCTTACTGGAAACAGACAGAGAAAGGGGGCAAAGGTAGTCCAAGATACACTGATGAACAACTTTGAAGTAGAACCTAAGAATTCTTGGTTTATATTGTAATCTGTTAGAAAGAAACATAGTGTGCTAAAGAAGTGTGTTGTATAGTCAAGTTGGAAGGTAGAAAAAGCCTATTTTGACAGCTGTACTGAAGATTTATAAGAATGGGCAGTGGATTTGAAGAGAGAGAAGTTGAGGAATGAATAGGGTATGGATATTGGAAGTAATTGCACAGGCAGAGAAAAACCAGTATTCAGGAAACGTTAGTTTAAATTAGAATGATTCATAAAATAGGTTAGATGATGTGAAGAATGGAGGACAGTAATAATTTGAGAACCTCAAAGCATGTTTTAATTTTATTTTTTATTCTGGCAATAGATGTTACAATGCTGCTACCCATAAAGAACTCAAAAAGAGGAAGAGTCATACAAGGTGTTTCTGTCAATTTAGGTTTGAAATTTGGAATGAGACAGCCTGTTTGAGCTGACTAACTGGCAGAATGGCTTGGCTCAAAAGTGGAGAAAGCATAAAATTGGACAAGTGTCTGGCTTTGTCATTGTTCTCCCCAATCCCCTTTACTTGGAAATTTTCAGGCTAATCATTTTTTAAAAAGTAATTTTTTACCACATATAATGCCACATATGATTGAGATATTCATTAGCAATGTTTATTTTTTTTCTTTCTTTTAAAAGTTTTGTTAGAAAGGTCAGCACTCTGGAAAGAGGGGAGTGGTGAGGAGAGAGGGAAAGGATATATTGAAGAGTAAAGGTGATGTAAAAACAAAAACGATTAGTAAAACAATATTCTTTTTTGAGGAATTAATACTAGAGATTATTTTGAAAATCTCAAGGTGAGAATAATTCCATTATTTTAAACATTGTTCCCTACATATCTGATCAGTATCAGATAATAGATAGTATTAAATTATTCTGCACTGCAATGAATTTCCTACCTCTTATAGGATGCTGAATTGGGCTGACCATCATGCATTTTTATTAAATCATTAAGGGAAAGGCAAAGACAGCTGCAGGCCTATTTTTCTCATTAAATATATATTTTATGAAGTGAGCAGAACCAGGAAGACATTGTGCACAGTAACAGCAATATTGTAATGATGATCAACTGTGAAAGACTTAGCTACTCTATTCAAGACAATGATCAGCAATTCCAGAGACCTATGATGAAAAATGCTAGCCACCAACAGAGAGAGAACTGGTGAATTCTGAGTACAAATCGAAGCATACTTTTTCACTTTATTTTTCTTGCTTTTTTCAACATGGTTAATATAGAAACATGTCTTGCATGATTTCACATGTATAATTGATATAACAGTGCTTACCTTTTAAATGGGTGGGGGAGGGGTGAAAGGAAGGAAGAGAATTTGGAACTCAAAAATTTTAAAAATGATTGTTAAAAATAAATAAAAATGAAATAAATACTTTAGAGACTTTTATAGTATTGGCCATACTACAAAGAGTCATATAAATCTTTGTGCTGGGGTTCTTGGATGCAACATTTTCTTGGTAGCTCCATGACTCTGGATAAATCACTATAACTCACTGAGCATCAGTTTCCTTATTTGTAAAATGGAGATAAGATGTACTACAGTGTGATAAAATACTTTGTCAATTAAAAAGCACTGTGTCAATGTGAATCATTTTTAATATTTTCAGGTACAATTTGGATAATGAAGGGTGAAAAATATATCCTAGTTTGCAACTAAATATTAAAATATTATCTAGCTATGTATGACAAGAATTGGATAGATTTAAAAAATTATTTTAGACTCAAATGCCAGGACACAAATACAGAAAAGAGAAAAGAAACAAAAACATGTCATAGACTTAAATATTGAAACGTAAATACAAATTAAGAGAGGAAAAAAAAGCATATCCTGTGCATAACAGAATGTAAGAGAGGTTTCAAAATATGTAACAATAGATTTTCATTTAAAGAAAGCCTGTACGATAAATAATACACGTTGTGTTGAGGACTGTCCATCTTTTCTTTTCTTCCTTGTAAGTTTTCTTTTGTTCTCTGCTGTATACTTTTTACTTTGTTCTTCCCCCTCCCACCCCCAGAAGGCTACAATTAAGTTTATGTTTCTCTATAGCTATAGCTATATACATGCACATATATATATATATACATATATATATGTAAAGACATATACTTTCCCAAAGAAATTCTACTCCAGATCTTTGTTTGTATGTTTGTGCATATCTCTTGTTTCCTATCCCTCCTGCCTCCTTTACTTTACTTCTACCTGCTACCTTGCCTCCCTCCCTCCAAGGATCTCTCCCCTACCTTCCCATTCCCATAAATCTAAACACACTTCTATATCCCTTTTTATCTATTCCCTCACTCTCCCCTCTAAAGATCACTTCCTTGTCCTCTCCCCCCTTCTCCATCTCCCATCTAATTCCTGTGTATCGATTCCTCCTCTTGTACCTCATTTGTATAAAATAATTACTCTTTTTAGCTGTTCCTAAATGGTTTTACTTTTACAATCATATCATACTCAGATTTTCCCCAATCTTTTTTATGAGCTACCCAATTATTAATAAGAATCTTAGATATATGTTTAATATTTTACATATATAAAATGTAAATTGTCTGTCCGCATTGAATCCCTTATAATCAGTCTTTGGTATGTACGTTATATTTCTCTTGGCTCTTGTATGTCAAATCTTCTATTAAGTTCAGGTTTTTTTTTAAAGAAGGCCTTGAAAGTCTTACAGTTGATCAAATGTCCATTTTTTTCATTCAGGATTATGCTTAACTTTGCTGGGTATGATATTTTTGGCCAGAGCCCCAGTTCTTTTGCTCTTCAAGATACAGTGTTCCAAGACATGTGGTCCTTTAATGTCTCTACTCCTAGGTCTTGTGTGATTCTAATTGTGGCACCATCATATTTTGTTTAATTATTTCCTGATCTCTTATAATTTCTCTGGCTTCACCTTGCCTGATTCTAATATTCAAGGCATCATTTTCTTCCTTAAGATTCTGGATCTCCTTTCTAATTGGTTGACTTTCTTTTCATAATCTTGTTTTTCTTGGATGCTTCTTTTTTATACAGTTTTTCCTCCATCACTGTCATTTTTTTAAAAGTCTTTTTAAAGATCTTCTATCAATTCTTTTTCAGCAGGTGACTATTTGACATTACTCTTCGGGGGCTTCTTTACTTCAATATCCTCCTTTGAAGATGAACCCTGGTCTTATCTATTCCCATAATACCTTTCTATGGTTGGATTCTTTCTCCTTTGCCTGTGCATTTTTTTGTGGTAATAGTTTACTTTTTGTAATCATCTCTAGCTCTGGGGTATGGGAAATGGTGCCTCTTGCTCCAGATCTTCAGTTCTCCCCTCTAGACTGGAAGCAGAGCCAAACCTCTAACCTCCTGTAAGTGCCCACAGTCAGGGCCTTTCTGCCCCACTGCTTCTGCACTGACCAGGCATGTGCTGGTTCCTTCTCACCCCTCCCACTCTGCACAGTACAGCTGGGTATGGTGTTTCTTGTCAGCAGAGGTTCCCTAGATTTTCCCCAGCTCAGATGCTCAACTCCCTTAGCTATTCTGGGGATAAAAGTTCCTGTGGCTGGGGCCAAGGCAGACTCTCAAGCCAACGAACACCAGGACCTGCCTCTTGTTGTTAAAGCAGATCCTAGCCTGGAGGTGTTTACTCTTTACAGGGACCCACCTTTATCCTTGGATTTTTTTTCTGATCTTCCACATTGTCCCTGGAAGACCCCTGTGGTGCCCCTATTCATATTTATTTTCCCCCACACTTTGTTTGCCATAAGGTGCTGTTTTATCTCTTTTGTGGGGGGAAATCTTGAGAGCTTGGAATTTTCTAATTTACTCTGCCATTTCCCCAGAATCCTCTCCAGACAGATTTTTTTTTAAATTTGGAGTGATGTTTTGTAGGTTAGCCAAGTAGTTGACAGAAATTTGTTTTGTGAGAGAAGTATGTTTTCACCTATGACTTCCTAACTTTTTTGTTAAGTGCACTTGGCAACAAACTTATTGAAATAATTTTCCATGTTGGCAAATTAGCTGTATTGAGATACCACAGATGCCTCCTCCTTCTTTTTCTTTCTTATTTTTTCAAAAATACCTACCCTTTCTTGGTCACAAGGGGCAAGGAATGAGAAAATGAGAATGTATTGTCACAAATGTACCCCCATTTTTCATTACTGGAAAATAATGCAAAATAAAAAGTTTATTGAAAATTGTTGTTTATCCTTAATTTTTGAAGAGGACCAATGATATCATGGGAGTGATGTCTTGATTTGCCACTGAACTGGATTTAAGTGAAGAATATTTGCACAACATTGTCATCTCCACTTTCTCTTCCAGAGTCATCAACGTTCAGTGGCAAGACAAAAATCAAGATAACTGGCAATGGCCCAGGATGTGGTAGATGACCTTGGTGTCTGACCAAGCTCTAAGTGCTCCAAAGCATCATGCAGAAACACAGAATCTAAGAGTTGGAAGGGATTGCAGAAGTCTTGTACTTCGACACCAAATCTAATGTGTATGTCCCCTTTAAAACATCCCTACCGCTACTATGCAACTTTTGATTCAACGTTTTAATGACAGAAATCTCTACAGCTTACAAAGGAGTCCATTTCAGATTTAGGAAGCTGTGATGAAGTCTTTCACTGAGCAAATTAAAATTATGCCAAGTTGTAATATCCATCATTGGTTATATCAACTTTTTGTTTCATTCTCTTGAGTTATAGTTTTAGTCCCAATTCCACCCCCCAACTTTTTATTTTAAAAATTATGTTTATGTATGTACATATTTATTTTATGAAAATTTGTTTTTCTTCTTCTATTGTCATTCATTCAATGATAAAAAATGAAACCCTCATAACCAATATGCACAGTCCAGGAAAACAAATCTCTGCATTGACCATGTGCAAAAATATATGTCTCATTCTGTAAAGTCCACCACTTTCTTGGAAGGAGGGGAGGTGGCATGCTTCATCTTTATTTCTCTGGACTAATGATTTATCATTACATTGCTCAATACAAAAGTCTTAAAATTTTCTCTATTATTCTCAATTATTTCTCTATATAAATTGTTCTAGTTCTCATTTCCCTCCACATCAGTTTTTAGTGATCTTTCTAATCTCCTCTGATATTGTCCATTATAACACATTAATATCACATAGTATTCATATACCATAATATGTGTATCTATTTCCCTCTAAGTGAGTATTCCCTTAGTTTCCAGTTTGGGGATATTATGAAAAGAGTCACTATAAATATTTTTATACAAATAGATCATTTTCCTCTTTCTTTGCTCTCTTTATACCTGTTACCATTGACAATCCTTCTAATACATAGGGACACTTGCCATGTATACTTTTTTAGAAACTAAACATACCTAAATCCTGCAAAATGGTGTAATAACACTAGATTTGTATTTAGAAGACTCACATTTAAATCCCTTCTTTCCAATTTATTACTCATGTGATTTTAGGCAAAGCCTTTTACCTACCTGTGAATAAAATAATTTGCCTTGATGATTTCCAAGGCCCTTGTAAAGCTAAAACTTGTTATCATATAATGTTTTGCACAAAATGCCATTTCAGATTTCTATAACACTATGTTTTAAGAGAAACTAAAAAAAAACTTACACACTACATTTATACTATTTATAGAACATTTTGTAGACATACATACTACATTTATACTAAGATATCCCCTTTATAGAGCATCACTTTACAGGTATAGAAAGAAGACACAAAGAGATTAAATGATTTGGCCACGATCACCCCATTGGTCATTAGCAGAGTTGAGACTATAATTACATCAATTCACATTAGTTATTATTTATCACCAAATAAAATTATTAAAAGTGATTGTTAATCAAGGACAGAAGTCACATATTTCAATAAACTGTAAGTCATTATAGATAAGAGTATTAAATTATCAGTCAGAGTTATTTTGTCAACATGAAAAATATTTTTTTTCTGAGGTGTTGAATAAGAAAAGAAAGATCAGATTAAAAATCTTCAAATAATAACAAGGCAAGACTCCTTAAACTATATAAAGTTCTCTCTCAAAATCTTTTAGGTCAGGAATATAAGCTATACAAAAAAAAATTTCCTTAACATTGCTTGAAGATTAAAGACCAGTTTAGGAATTAGCCACCAATTGGGGATATTATAAAAAGAGCCACTATAAATATTTTTGCACAAATAGATCATTTTTCTCTTTCTTTGCTCTCTTTATATCCCTACTACCATTAACAATCCTTCTAATACATAAGGACACTTGCCACAAATGATTTAGCCACCAATAACTGTGAAATGAATCTTTCCTCAAATATGAGCAGATAGATGCATTATATTTTCCAAAAGAGCAGGTACTTATTATTTAAATTAACAAAATGAACAAAGAGCTAATTATCAATGGCTCCATTATTTATATTGAGTCACTGAAACATACAACGATCTCATTTTCCTCCATTTCCTCTTTTGTCACCTAGGATTTGTACAAAGTATATTGTAAAACACAAATGACTGAATGGTAATGCATATCAGATACCTCACAGATATACATAGGTTGCGTCAAAAGTTTTAGTGCAATTTTAAGGTATGAAGAGCTTAAAACTATACTAAAACCTTTGGTACTCTATATTTAGTGACTGCTTTGTTTGTTGTATATAGGGAAATGCCTACTTCTTTGTCTGTGGCCTTTTCCCTGTTTGGTCACTTGAAAAACATTTGTGCATATATTGAAAATGAATAAAATAAAAACGAACCACTCATCAAGCATTTATTAAGCACCAACTATGTGCTAGGCACTGTGTTAGGTGCTAGGAATACAAATACCAAGAATGAAACAAATCCCCACTCTTGAGGAGCTTATATTCTAATGAGGGAGATATGAATATATGTGTATATCTATATCTATATCTATCTATCTATCTATCTAGTGTATGAGTAGTGAAGGAAGAGAAGGATTTTATGAGATAGAAGTGGAGAGGAAGTGCATTTCAGGCATGGAGAAAACCCAATGCATAATCATGGAGGTAGGAGATAGAATACTATGGATAGTAAAGGGAAAGAAGGCTGTTTTGGCGGTATCATAGAGAATGAATAAGATAGTAATATATGATGGATGAGGGTAGTAATATGATATGTTGCACCTACATTGTGAAGGGCTTTGAAGTTAAATAAATGAGTTTATTTTTCTTCCTATAAGCAACAGATAATCAGTAAAGGTTATTGAACAGGAAAACAACATAGTCAGATATACGCTTATTAACCTTGTGGAGGGTGGAATGGAGTGGTAAAACTTAAAACAGGGAATCTAAATAGGAAGCTTTGTAATAGTACAGGTAAGAGTTGGCAAGGGCCAGAAGTAGGGTGGTATCTATGTGAATGGGAAAAGAGAATATGTATGACAGCTATTGTAGAAATAGAAATGACAAGATTTGACAACTAATTGGATATGTTGGTTGAGGAAGAGTTAGGATTCAAGGATAATACAAAGTCATGAACTTAGAAGAAAGGAAAAATGATGGGGCTTTTGACAGAAACAGGAAAGTTTGGAAGTAAGATGAACTTTGAATGTATGGGGGAGAGATAATGAGTTATGTTTTGGATATTTTGAGGTTGAAATGACTCTGGGAAACCCTATTTGGCATATGCAATATGCAGTTGGTGAAGTGGGATAGCAGGTCAGGGGAAAGACTGGGGCTGGAGCAAAAGATTTAGAGGTCAAATCATCTACAAAAAGGATAATTAAACCCATGGAACTTAATGAGGAGGGAGGCAGAGGGAAAGAGGGTGAAAGAGAGGGAGAAGAGGAGAGAGAGAGAGAGAGAGAGAGAGAGAGAGAGAGAGAGAGAGAGAGAGAGAGAGAGAGAGAGACAGGCACAGAAAGACAGAGAACAAAAAGACTTGGAGAAAAGAAGTCTAATTTAACCAATAACATAATTATGTTTGTTCACTTTCTTACAAAGTGTAACCAAAGAGGAGTAATCTTTAGAAAGATAAATAAGCTTAATTTCCAGCTGTAATAAAAGTTTTTTGTTTCCTGTTTTAATTGTTTCTATGTGACAATCCTTTTCTTTTTACTATACTGTGAATGTCTAAATTGTGATTGGATGGCAGGTTTCCTTTGGGATCATTAGATTTTTGAATTTATTTTTGACTTATAATTTCTTAAATAGCTTCAATTTGATACTCTACACATACTATAAAATAAATAGCTCCCTGATTTTCATGGCTACTTATTACATAATTCAGAATGAATGCTTTATGTCTGGGGTATGAGCCAAGAAAAGCTGACTTCACTTTTTTCATAACTGAATTTAAAGAAAGTCTTTGAATATGTGTTCCAATGATTTGTCAGGTATAAAAAATGAAGTTAACTGGTAGCAACTAGGACTTATGACTCTCAGATTCATGAACTCTTAAGAACTGAACCAGAAAAAAAGCAAATAGACTTTAACCTAAAGCTAGAAGTTCTTGAGTTTCAATATTTCTCATTGATTCAAAAGCGGGATGGGTTGGGAAGGAGCAAAATGTAGTTAGCCTTTCACAACATGAGTATTGTGGAAGGGTTATACATAATAATACATGTGTGGCCTAGGTTGAATTGCTCAACTTCTTAGGGAGGGTGGGTGGGAAGGGAAGAGGAAAGAGAATTTGGAACTCAAAGTTTTAAAATCAGATGTTCAAAAACAAAAAAAGTTTTTATATGCAACTAAAAAATTAGATACACAGGCAATGGGGTGTAGAAATTTATCTTGCCCTACAAGAAAGGAAGGGAAAAGGGGATGAGAGGGGAGGGGGGTGATAGAGGGGAGGGCTGACTGGGGAACAGGGCAACCAGAATATAAGCCATCTTGGAGTGGGGGGGAGGGTAGAAATGGGGAGAAAATTTGTAATTCAAAATGTTGTGAAAATCAATGCTGAAAACCAAATATGTTAAATAAATAAATGGCATTTAAAAAAAAAAAAGGGAGTTCACTTCTTACCCTTACAGTACCAATACTTGAAATATCTCCTGACCTTTTATTCTTGGTATTTTAATAGAGAAAGTTGGAATTGATCTTATTTGGCCAGATTCTGATATAGGGTCTTTGCTTTGTCAACCATAAAATGCATGTCACGAAAGTTTCAATACTTGCGTCACTGTTGTGATTCAAGAAAAGTGATCTGAAGATTGCAGTGATGTAAAACAAAATATGTTTATTCTTCCCACATGGGTCTTTTGGCCTATCACTTATTGACTTTGTGCTAACCTTTGCTAGATGGCTTGCCTGCTTTATTTCATTGTTTATTTGATTAAGTGAATACACAATAGTATATACAGATTATGATACATTAAGATGATTGTAATGCCAAGTCAATGATATATGTATGTTTAATTAAAGTGAGACCATTAACCCCTTAAAGTTGCTTTCCTTAGAAAAGTAGATCAAAGAACTTGTGCTAGCAGCCCTCTGGTTGTTGGTCTTGTTGTTGGTCTTTCACCTCCACAGCAACTGCTACCAACATTGTTGTCATAATGATACAGATAGTATACACGTAGGAATTTGTATATTTATCATGTGTATATTCAGTCATGTGGAATACACACACTCTCACACAAACATATAGTAGACAGTCTCAAAGTCAGGAAGACCTAAGTTCAAGACTCAACTTTGGCACATAGTGACTATGGAATCATGGTCAAGTTTCACCCAATTTCTCAGTGACAGGCAACTTGCTAAGACTATAAGTTATGGCAAAGATCTTGATCAACCTGGGTAGAGGACATGAGGAAATCTATTTGCTGTTTTCATAGTGTCTGTTAAAGAAAAGCCTACATATCCTAGAAAGGTAGATAGAGAAGATAGAAAGGTAGATAGAGATGATAGATAGATGGCTGTTGTGTTCAGTCATTTTTTAGTTGAGCCCAGCTCTTTATGACTCCCTTTGGGGTTTTCCTGGCAAAGATAAAGTGGTTTTACATTTCCTTCTCCAGTTCATTTTACAGATGAGGACACAGGCAAACAGGATTAGGTGACTTGCCCAGGCTTACACAGCTAGTGAGTGTCTGACCATGGATTTGAACTTCAAAAATGTAAGTCTTCTTGACTCCAAGTCCAACTACCTATCTACTCTGCCACCTAGCTGCCCAGATGGATGAATAGATACAACCTACCCACTGAAGTAAACAAATTTAGACAATCTGTCTGTCCATCTATCTATCATCCACGCCATCTGCATCAATTTTCTGAGGCAACTTTCTTTTTGCATGAACTCAAACTACAACAGTATCTTCCAACATCTGAGATTTTTTTTTTTAAAGAAGAGTTAATTAGATAGTCCTTGTGCTATAGTTTGTGAGAATGGCTATCCTGGGTGTATATGAAGATGTTCAAGGACAACACAACATTTTGTAAACATATCAAGATGTGCTTTCAATTACGTAGAAACAAGGGAGGAAAAGGAAGATCCATTATTAATGATCAAATGACAAATGATTTTAACAGACTAATCTTTAAGTCTATAAATTCTACTTTTAAAAATGCTTTATAATGTAGATAATTTTAGCTTAGTAGTATATTGTGATTTATAAGTAAATGAATAAATAAACAAATATATAGACACATTTGAAACATTAGTTTGGATCTTATTTTTACACTGATCAGGGTGCATGATCAAAAAACTGAGCTGAATGTGGTAAGATGAAATTGACTGGGAATAAATGTTAAAGCCTTGTACTTGGGCTCAATGTTATAATATGCCAGCCACAATAGGTAATTTGATAATATTCTCCAATTAAAGTAAGTATGGATTCCAGGAATGAGGATTGTTTCTTTCTATATATCCTGGCCAAACCATATCTGACATATCTGCTCAGTTCTAGTCATTACATTTTAGGAAGGACATTTATAATCCGGAGACTATCCAAAAGAGGGCAACCAGGAAAGTGTAGAGTCTGGAGTTCAGGTCAAATAAAGGATCAGTAAAAGGAACTAGAAATCAGCCTGAAAAAGAGAAGTCTCAGAGGAGACATAGAAGTAATTCAAGAGATGTCTTCTAGAATAGGGCCTTGACTTTTTCTTTTCAGTCTCAGAGGACAGGACTGGAGGCAACAGGTAGAAAATACAAAGATATAAATATAGTTTTGATGTAAAGAAATACTTCCTAACAATCTCACCTATCTAAAAGAAATGCATTGCCTTGGCAGGTAGTGAGTTCCTCTCACTGTAGCTCTTCAAGAAAAGGCTGAATGACCAAATGTCAGTATGGTAGAAGGAACTTTTTCTTGGGTATAGGTTCCAGGGGTGGGCATCATGTGGCCTTGAGGCCACATGTTGCTTTCTAGGTCCTTGGGTGCAATCTTTTGACTGAGTCTAAGTTTTACAGAACAAATCCTTTTATTAAGAGGATTTGTTTTATGAAGCTCAGATTCAGTCAACGGGCTTTACTTGAGGTCCTAGAGGGCCACATGTGGCCTCAAGGAAGCAGGTTCCTCACTGTTGGCAACTGTTAGACTGAAGGCCACTGTGGTACCTTTCAATTCTGAAATTTTATGGTTCTATGAATCTCTGAAGTTATTTATCCCTCTAGATCTCATTTTCCTGTGATGGGAAATGAGGAGGCTCCATTAGAAGAACTTCACTAGATGGATTCTAAAATTTCAACAATGTTAAAATGAACATATATTTCTCATTAAGAATCTATTATGTGAGAGGCATTATATTAAGCCCTGCAGCTACAAAGCCAAAAAAGTAGTCTCCGACTTCAAGAGCTAATGAAGATAGCTCTTGCTTGGCAGGAGGTGGAAGGGAAATAAAAGCAGCTATTGATTGAAGAGTTTGCCATGGATTGTTGACAGTTACAGTATTGAAGGATTTAAACATAGAATACAAGTCCTCTAACTTCAGATTCTGGCTCTTTCTACTATATCATACATTTTATTAACCCAGGGTACCTTCAATGTTATTATTCATTTAAAAAATTAGATTATTGATAATATCTATGCTTGCATTTATAGTTGCATAGGACAAATTTATTACTGACAGTTCTTGCCACTGTTCAAAGGTAAAGTCAGTTTTCTGGTTATCAATTTCAATTTGAAGTGGTTGGCTGTTTCTGCGTCTTTGAGACTGTAACAACAATCTTGCTAGCAGCTGCTGTGGAGGTGAAAGACCAAAAACAAGAGCAAACAGAAAGGCTGCTAGCATGGGTTCTTTGATTCGCTTTTCTAAGGAAAGCAACTTTAAAGGGTTAATAATCTCAATTTGATTAAATGTACATGTATCATTCATTTAGTTTAGGGGGAAAAGCCAGCATTCTGAACTTTCGAGAGTATATAAACAGAAAGTACAAGCACACATTATATAAACAGAGCAAATAACACAAACCAATCTATCCATAGCAATACATACATAGTTACCAGAGAGAGAGAAGCAACATCATCTGAGTTTTTTAAAATGGGAGGGGTTCCAACAGCTACCCAGAGTCTTGTCTGGCTAAATCACCAAACTCTACCAATGAGTGTGTCCCTCAAAGGTGAAACCCTAACAGTCTAGCACATATACCACATCATATACATTGTTTCCAATTAATGACTCCTGATTGCCTTAGTGCTAAGAAGAACCCCAAAACAAAAGACAAGAGGGTCCCACTTTACCTGCCCCATTCAAACAAAGTCATGACTCATTAAAGGCACTTGATAGCCTTAGCATTCTAAAAGATAAGAAGAACAAAAAAGTCCCACCCTAATTACCATAATGGAGACTCCTGAGACTTCCAAAATCTTAATTTCCAAGAATAAGAACAAGCCCATTACTTAGAGATTCACACCTCACTTCTCCTTTTATTTAGAAACAATCCACAGCTAAATTTCTACCAGGAAGTCAGGCCTTTTGGAAAACACTGCCCATTTGGAACGACTAAGTCACAGCTGCAAGACACTCACCATTAACTTACAATTTTATGCCACTACTCTAAGTCCTAAATAATTTTGGAAATCCTTTTAGCACAAAATTCCTGCCTATGACTCTGCTTGAATCTGAAATATCAGATTTCACTCAATTATTTTTAGGCTTATTTTCTTCTGACCTCTCTGATTGCAAATTAGCCCACTTCAGCTCATCATACAACAGCATATACATGTGTGCCTTGACTGGGATCCATTTAGGAAGCAATATTTGTGTATAGCTTAGAAATCTCTCTGAAAAAATACTCAAGGAATGATTATCTTTTCTTACAAACCACTCCAAGATTTAACAAAATAATAGATGGGAGCGGTTGAAGTTAGGAAAAAAAAAACTTTAACTTTATCAAAATTTCACGGAACTACAACAGTATCTTCCAACATCTGAGATTTTTTTTTTTAAAGAAGAGTTAATTAGATAGTCCTTGTGCTATAGTTTGTGAGAATGGCTATCCTGGGTGTATATGAAGATGTTCAAGGACAACACAACATTTTGTAAACATATCGAGATGTGCTTTCAATTACGTAGAAACAAGGGAGGAAAAGGAAGATCCATTATTAAATTGTAACATTTCAAAATAATCTAGTTATTGGATGTCAAACTATATTTAAAAAACATTCCCTAAGCAATAGTAGAAGGAAAGTGTTGAGAAAGGAGCACTGTTCATAGATATATCTAATTTTATATATTCAAGATAAGAAGTCCTCAAATATAAAATCTTCCAAATTAGATTTATTTGGAAGACACATTTTCCCCTATTCCTCCTTATGAAAATAATTCTGTAAAAAAAAAAAGTATAAGGGATTGTGCTGTCTAGCTTTAATAAAGTAATTTTTGTTTCCATCAATCAATAAATTAATATCTAAACACAGAGTACAAATAGTTACAATTCTGATCTAAGATGTTTCTTTAAACTATATTTTCCAAACACAGAGATATTGCAACAAGTGTTATAGAATTCATCTTCTTGGTCTTTTTCATGCCTCTGCTTTATAAATATGCACAGGAACAATAATATAACAACAGTAAACAATGAGCTAAGGAATTGTCCAGCAAAATGCAGACCACTTGGGGCATCTGAGCTTCACTGCCTCAGGCATAATGACAGATTATATAAATTTTAACAAAGGGTTTGCATTTTGCCATGCAGTCAACCTCTTTGAAACAGATGTTGGTACAGTTGTTTCCTGAACAATGCAGGCTGTTTTTGTTGTTGTTGATCAACAGTATGATGCAGTCAGGGTCTGAGAGCATACAGAAATTAAAGAGATGTCAGCAAAGGAGGAAAATGAGAAACAGTGTACAACTCTGTTCCATGGAGTAACTTCTATATTCATGACCATGCTATGGAGGACTATTCTGAATGTCATAATGGGTCTGATTCCATTAAATTATAAAAGGAAAATGACTTAGATGAGAGATCCAGAATCTTGATGATTTCTCCCACATCCATACCCAATTTTGACTCCTACACTTTTGAATTATTCTTTGTAGCATCAGAGAACTGGGCTTATGGACACAAGAAATTTCCTTTACAAGATTTGCTTCAAAATCCTAAATCTTAAATAGTTATTGTCAATATGTGATAGACTGGTGAAATCATAGACTCAGAGATTACAAGACATGGAAGATACCTTAAGAATAATATATTTAGTGTTCTTAACATAATCAATACTATGAAAATTTTTCTAGCGTTTCTATCAGCTAGTTGATTATGCTTGGATGGAGAACCCATAGTTACAACATACTGAATCTATCAAAGCCTTAAAATGAGTATTAGAGTACACCTCTTAATAACCAAAGACCTTTACAATGGCTATGACCAGGGAAAGTTATAGTGTAATTTTGTCTTCCTACCTACTGGACTTTAATTTCAACTTGAGAAAGCTTGGGGAACCAACCAAGGATTCAAGTCAGACATGTGATTACTCACGTATGCTCCCTAGGTGTATAATGCCAGGAAATGCCTTAGAAGCTTTTGCTGAATTACTTGAAGGACCCAGAAGGAGGCATCCTTGTCTTACAACATCAACTTACACAGGGTAAAGGAAAAGATGAATTGATTATCTCAGCTCTATTATGAAACCCTAGGTTTGTTGAGTACTACATGAGAGAAAAGACAGAAAAATCCTGGGGATTTATAGATGGAAGACTATACTTCAGAAGTGGTCTCTTTGGTTCACATTTTAGTTGCAGTAACATCTATATTTTGCCAAGTATATGGATCCCTCTATCCCTGTTGCTAGTTAGCAGCAAGCCTTTGATGAACCATAAAAAAACATTTAAGAAGTTATTCTTAATTATTTCATTTAGTTAGTTACTCCTTTCCCACTCCCCAACCCCCAGAGATCTGACTTGTATATTTAGGAAAGTTTGGAGGGAAAAAAAAAGTTTGAAGTTTACTAAAGAACTTTGAAATTAAATAAAATACTATTTCATGCTTCTCTACTCTTAACTTAATTGTTCAAATTAAGCTAGATATTAGCATATAATTCAGTTCTAAACCATTAGTACAAAATTACATTTATACTATTTAATCAATGCAAAAAATATGGTAAAACATATTTATAGCAATTTTTAGTCCTTTGATGGTACCTCTTATCTGTTTGCTGTATTCATTGTTATGGCCATTGAGATGAGCTACCTGCCTATTTAAATACTGTATTTCATTTTGTCAACTTAATTATCTCATTAAAGGTGAAAGGCAATTAACTTCCAAATTACTTCTTTTTAAAGGGAGATTCAAGTGAATGAGAATGTAAGCTGTGCTTTGCTTCTTCACTGCCTGTTCTAATTA
The DNA here is from genome assembly GCF_011100635.1 of Trichosurus vulpecula. Lineage (NCBI taxonomy): Eukaryota > Metazoa > Chordata > Mammalia > Diprotodontia > Phalangeridae > Trichosurus > Trichosurus vulpecula. The sequence continues at coordinate 213,273,684 of NC_050573.1, forward strand.
ATCCTGACATTTTACTGATCTCTCTCTGTTATTTTTTTTCTTAAATTCGTTTTTCTTTGAGAAGACTAGAATATAAAACTTTTAAGAACAGGTTCGATAAAGCTCCACTTCATTAGATTAGGAAAATTGATTTTCCAGTTAAAGGAGGAAGATAGGAATTTTATTGAACTTGTTCTTTATTGCTGCAATTTACACACTGTAATCTTGTATATATTTGTACTCCAAACTCTAACTATTTACAGGTTAGCATTCCACTGCAAAATGTATTCTTAACTTTGTGGGCTACAACAGTAGTGTGATTTTACAGTTGTTCATTTAGTATATCAAAACACTATGCCTCAGTAGGATGGAGGGAAAATGTGGCAATATAAAAACAAAATATATTAATAAAATTTTATTTTTGGAGAAAAACACTATTTCCCACTATGGTAATTTCAAGTTTAAAATATTTGGCTTCTTTGGATTTTTCTCCTGTTTGCTAACAACAACAACATTGAGAAAAGTTTCTTCATTTTCCCATTAAACCTGTCAAGGATATCTATTTTTTGAAATATTGAGAAGTAACACGGCCTTACATCTACGTAGAATCTTAAGCTTCACTGAAAACTTTCCTCATGAAAATCCTAAGAGAAAGGTAGTACAAATATTATTATCTCAAATCAGGAACCTGAGGAAATCAAGGTAATTGAGGCTGAGAGAGGTTAAGTGAGTTACCGAGGGTCATGCAACTAATAAATAATAGAGCTTGGATTCAAGCTTTGGTCTCCTAATTCTAGTTCTATTACTTGGCCTTGTACACTAATCTGCTTTTTTATTACATATTTCCACCCTTTGATTCCATAGTCCCTTCCATGTCCAATATTTTAGAATCCTAAATCATGTTTCTAAAGCTTTGGCTTTGATAATAACTATCCAATTGAGAGATTTAAAGACTTTCAATCATTAAAATCCCTTATGGAAAGTCTTCTTTCTGAAAAAAAGTTGAACCACAATTACACATGAAGAAATTGAGCCACATAAAGATTAAGATCATGGAACTAAATAATGAATGGGTCACAACTTTAACCCAAAACTACAGAAAATCAAGTTTATCCCTCTTTACACAGCACTTTTTGAGCAATGCTGCTCTGAAGGTAATGGAATTTAGTTCTGGCAAAGAAAAACTGAACAAGAAATTATTCCAGGAATGAGAGAATTCATCTACAAAAGAAGATATGTACCTTTAGAGATTTAGAGATGGAAGTAAGCCCCGTTAAAACTCATTATATTTTCCCTCTCAATTATTTTGAAGGATTGTGTTTTAAAACAGAAAGCTATTTTATATGTAGACCAGTGAAAGAGAGAGAGAGAGAAAGAGAGAGAGAGAGAGAGAGAGAGAGAGAGAGAGAGAGAGAGAGAGAGAAAATGAGCAAAATGGAAAACCATGCACTTATCTCAATAACTCTTTCTTACAATATGTATAAATCTGGCATGGGCAATAATATACCCCACTGTTCTTAAGAAGAAAAATATAAGAAAAAAGACAGTTGAGTCAATTTTAAAACTGCTATGAGATCTGTGGCATTGCTGTACAAATCTACTGAATTGTAGCTCACTTAATAATACAGGATTATAAAATATATTTAACAAGAGATTTTGGTATAATGTTAATATTTCTCTAGAACAGCATTATGAAAATATAAAAGAAATATAATCAAAATAAAATTATCATGTATTGAATCATCCACATGTTCATAATGCTAAATTCCTATTCAGTGTGAGGGCTGTAAAATATTCTTTAAATTCCCCTTACAGCTAGACAGATTTCACATGAAAAGGTTTTGTGTTAAATACGTGGATTCTTATTTCTTCCAACTAGTTTCCTTTGTCACAATAGGGAGAAAGTAAGCAATAGAATGAAATGCTAAGTATACTTGGCACATTGTTTTGTTTCATAATAAAGAGGTGAAATTATTAGAAATAACATGAACACAGACATCTCTGAAGAGGAAAGAGCAGAAGGTACTACAGAAAAGAACAGAAAAAATGGGAGAAAATGTTCCAATATGTACTATCTGAGAAGAATACAGAGGCAAAACTAAATAATAACCAGTATAACCATAAACAACACAGAATAGCTGTCAGGTGAAATACAATAATACAACGAGCACAAAATGATGAGATAGAGGACATTTTCCCTAAATATTTTCACAAGAATTGAAGAAGAAAAGGCACTTGAGTAAAATTATCTCTAGAAAGAAAGGTATCTCTAGGCAGTTAAACATGGGAAAAGGCATTTGGGACTTGGAAGGTTTGGTTCAAGCTTCACAGATATGTTCTGAAGACAGTGTTTTGTAAACCCTAAAGTGTTAAGTAAATGTGGGGGTAGGAGTGAAGAAGCCCAGAGGATGTGTTGTGCTAAGTCTCTATAGTGACACCTTGGTCCTCCTGATTATCAAGGAAATGAGTCACATTGCAAACAGAGTTTTCCAAATATCAGCGAGTTTACTGTTAAAACACTGGAACTCCAAGGATTACTGAGGTATAGATAAATCGCCTCCAAATACATATCCAACTATAGAAAGGAATCTATCTTCGGATGCATTATCGCTTCTCAAATCAACAAGCAAACAAGCATTTATTAATTACAGACTTTGCTGGGCACTGTGTACAGCACTGAGGATACAAAGAAAGCAAAAACAAAAACACCTCCCCCCCCCTCCAAAAGCACAAAATACTTACGGTTCTAGAGGAGAATACTACCTAAATTTATTTAGAGATTTAGTGCTAAACTAATCAAGCTGCCAATAGAATATTTTATGAAGCAAGACCAAATAAAAATAATATTTGAAGGGAAAAGAGGCTCAGAGCCTCATAGAAAATAATAGGAGAAAAGAAAGTTGAGATGAAAAAGGAATAGCACTACCTGGCCCTCAGAGAGAGGGTGGTTATTGTCATTCTTCAGTCATTTCAGTCATGTCCTACTCTTTTGACTCCATTTGGCGTTTTCTTGGCCAAGATACTAGAGTGGTTTGCCACTTCCTTCTCCAGCTCATTGTACAGATGAGGAAACTGAGGCAAACACGGTCAAGTGACTTGCTTAAGGTAACAGAGTTGGTAAGTATCTGAGGCCAGATTTGAACACATAAGATGAGTTTTCCTGATTTCAGGCCCAGTGCTCTATGTACTGCACCACAGAGGCAAACCCATGTTAGCTATGTATAAGAGATAGGTGCTTTGTTATTCGATACTCTCCATTTTCCATCAATGCCCCTGCTTAGGTTTCACTCCAGGAACATCTTGCCCCTCTACAATACATCACCTTTGTCTCTCTCATCCTGTTTGTCTCTTTTCGTTACACTGACATAGTCTATTAAATGTCAATGTTTGCTGCTGTTGCAACAATTCGGCTAGCGGCTGCAGTAAGGGTGTAAGACCCAACAACAACCAGCACACGGAAAGCTGCCAACACAGGTTCTTTTGATCTGCTTTACAAAGGAAAGTAACATTCAGGGGTTAACAATCTCAGTTTAATTGAACATACAAATATCATTCACTTAGTTTAGGGGAAAAAGCCAGCACCCTGAACTTCAGAGCAAATACAAACAGATTACAAACATACATTTATAAACAGACCAAATACAATTCATAGTTACTAAGGAAACCATCAACATCTGAGTTCAGCTGGGAGGCCCTTAAAGCGATTACCCAGAGTCCTGTGCCTCCAGGAGTGAGAGCCTCCAAGAGAATGCCAACCTCTGGATTTATATATCTTGTTCAGGGTCAAAAGTTGAGTCACACATGTAACTCACCCAAGTGACCTAAAAGCATCATAAAAATTCGACTTAAACCTACGTAGTCTAAAAGCCTCTGATGTCACAAACATGTCACTCAAGCCCATGTAAACTAAGTTTTCCCTTGAGGCAAGGAGGTCATCAAGGACTTCTAATTTAATCAAGGAAACAAAGGCCAAACTCTTCAAGGGCACTTGACTGAATAAGTGCTAAAAGCCTATCTTGATTGCCAATACAGCTGCCAGGATGCTCTATGAAGTTTTGGTGATGAGGTCGTGAGACACACAAATCTTCCAGTAGTAAGTGACCATTGCTATTGCTGTTTCTGACTCAATTCCTCCTAAGAACTCTGCCATTTTGGGTGGTCTGTGCCTACTCTGTCATTAAAGTCACCCAGAATTATAAGCTTGTCCTCTTTTGGCACATTGGTGATGAGGGTCTCAAGGTCTTCATAAATGTTTTTTTTATTTCACCTCATGAAGGTTGATCATGGTGGGAACATACACACTGATGATCACACTGCACTTTTTTGTAAGTGGCAATCACATTGTTTTGAGTCTTTTGTTCACTCCTTTTGGTGAGTGTGCTTGTTGACTAGATTAGTCTTGATCACAAAACCTATGCCAGCTATATGGTACTCTGCTTCCCTGAAGACACTCCAGAAAAACGTGCATCCAGCTCTGACTTCAGTAAGCTGGCCTTCATTTGCCAATTTTGTTTCACTCAAGGCTACTATTTGGATGTGATACCTGCTGAGTTCTCACAGAACAAGAGCTGTTCATTTCTCAGGTCCAATAAGATAACTCTATGGCTTGGACTGCCTGTGTACTGGGTTGTAACTTCAGCTCTCGTGTATCCACATCTGCTTCTTCGTCACTTGCACATCACCACAGGACTTAGAAGTAGGTAAAAATGGCAAAATGGTATGCATTTTGTCTTTGGATTCACATATAATGAAATATCTCTTATAATTGGATGCCCATCTCTAATCAATCAGCAAGTCATTGATTCTTCTAAAATACTTGGATTGACCTCTTCCTGTCTATTTCTAATCCTTTCTCCAGTGTAATTTTACATAGAACTATCATCATCATCTTATTTTCCTGCTGAAGAATATTGGAGCTCCTTACTGAAATTGTATTATTCTGTTTCTACATCTTTATGTCATGCCTTTCAGTTAGAATATGTTCCCTGTTTCTCTTTCATCAATATGTATTCCTCATTATCCTCAAAACTGACTCAGTGTCTCTGACTAATCCTTACCTAATTACTCTTATAATCCATCCTCTCTCTAAGCCTCCAACATTTATATCCTTAATTTGTGATCTCATTTTGTACAAGTCGCATTATATAGCTCTGGCATTCAGGAGAGAGGTCAGGGTTAAAGATATAGATTTCAGACACATCTGCAGAGATGAAAACTTCAGAGATGGTGACTGCATCTTGGTAAGAGGCATTAGAATTCAGATGCAGGATGAAAGTTGGCTATAACAGAAGGATCTCTAATTTCTAATGGAAATGTTATCATATACTTCTTTTTACCCTACTGTAAAACTATAATACAAGATTTTGACAGTTCATCACTTTGGACAGAGGACTTGCTAGAGGTCATGTCAAGTCCTATGTTTAAATTTTTCATTGTCATATCCTTGCTGAGTATTTCTGCTGAGGCTATGGGCTACCATGTGAATCTCCAATAGCCATTAAAAGGAAACAAGGCCCCACACCAAGACTGCTCTTTGAACAGTGCTATATCTGGTGTGGATATTAGGCCCATGCTTTCAGACCGCTATCTGACTTGGGCTTACAAAACTTCTTGTAATTCTCATTCAATCTTTTATTTTGAGGCTTTGTCTCCAGAATCTGTTCTGAGAACTCTATCTCCCTCCCCCTGCCACAAAAAAACCCCAGGAAACAACTGTGTGGAGACTAAAGGAAGTCATGCTGACATGATCTTTTAAAATTGTTATTCTTGTGTACTTAAGAATAAAAACCAAAACTAGATAAAGAAAGTAGAAGGGGGTTGTATCACTCCTCAGTTATAATTATTACATTTATTATGGATATATTATCAACAAAGCTTTGTTGGCTTTCCTACAGAAACAAAGCCAGAGTTAGTTATTTGAGGAATGATTACGCAGGGGTGTTTGCCCATAAGTAGGTCTTAAATTAGAAGATCAGTCTATGGGACTGGACTGGTTTCAGAGTCTATAGAGGAAGGCTAAACAGTATCTTGCATAATACACATTTATTTTTTAATATTTAATAGTATTTTATTTTTTTCCAATTACAGGTAAAGATAGTTTTCAACATTCATTTCTGTAAGAAATTGAGTTCCAAATTTTTCTTCCTCCTTTCTACCTCTTCCTGAGACAGCAAGAAATCTAATATAGGTTATTCATGTGCAATCATGGCATACATTTTTCTACATTAGTCATGTTGTGAAAGAAGAATGAGAACAGAAGGGAAAAACTGTGAGAAAGGAAAAAAAACAAAAAAAAGAGACAATAGTATGGTTTGATCTGCATTCAGACTCTATAGTTCTCTCTGTGAATATGGACAGCATTTTTCATTGAGTCTTTTAAAACTGTCTTGGATTATTGTATTGTTGAGAAAAGCTAAGTCTATCATAGTCAATCATCATACAATATTGCTGTTACTGTGTACAATGTTCTCCTGATTCTGCTCACTTCACGCAGCATCAGTTCATGTAAGTCTTTCCAGGTTTTTCTGAAATCCACCTGCTCATCATTTCTTATATATAGCACAAAAGTATCCCACTATATAGTATTCCATTACAACTTGTTCAGCCATTCCCCACTTGACAGGCATCTTCTCAATTTCCAATTCTTAGCTACCACAAAAAGAGCTGCTATAAATATTTTTGTACAAGTGAGTCCTTTATGATCTCTTTGAGATATAAACCTAATAGTTGCATTGCTGGATCAAAAGGTATGCACAGCATGGTACACACTATTAATGAATATTTGCTGAATTTGAATTTTGTCGACCCTACAAATAGGTATAAAGTAATTATAGCTATGAATGTAAAAACGAATACTGGGAAAAGGAGCCAAACAATGTACTATATTCCACCATTAGTATGTCAACTTATTCCTCTATTGTGTTTTTTAATGTATAATTGTTATTGCTTCTACTTATAAAATCAATTATTCTCCCTATACTTCTATTTTTTCCTTTCTGTGTTCTTTTTCTCTCTTATGCTTTCCAGCTTTCATCTGAAAATATTTGTCACTTTTTGACATTGCCAACTAATCAGAAGACTATTATTGTAGTATTGAGTAAAATCCCTCCTTCCTGCTGCATTTCCTTAAAGGGGGAACGTTTATGTCTAATCCTTTCAAATACTCTACAAAGTACTCCATATCTAACACTTAATAGTTCCAGGTACCATCCCTAAGCAATAAGGTTTATGGAGCATTTCAAAACAATGATGCTTCCATATGGTAGTAAACAACCACATCAATGATAGCTCTTTCTAGATCGCTTGCTGCTTGTGAGGTTGAAATCTCTCAGGCAAGGGACTCCAATTTGATTCTTAAAGGGTAAAATCTCTAAATGCTGAACATCCTGGATGTACTGAATATCCTGGTCAAGGGATGTAGTAGTATGTCTAGGGAAAAAAAAAAGATGGATCCATCTGTTTATAAATAGCTGTTGTAGACATATCTGTTGTAGGCCAAGGAGTGGGTCTAGAAACAAGAAAAAAAGTTACCCAACTAAAGGGCAACAAGAAACCTGACATGAACAAATTCCAAAAGACAGACAAGGTATTAATAACATGCAACATAACGGTTAAAAGTAGACCATTAGAATCTACTTATGTGTGAGGCTACTAATTATGCAGTCACCACTTATGGGGTTTGAGCCCATGGGATTTTAAAAGAGGCTCAGGACGAGGTCTAATGACAGGAATGGTAAAGGATTACAAGGAGAAGAATCTGGTCCTGGATCTTGAGGAACAGGGCTTTTTGTTTGGATTTTTTGTGTGGGTCCTGAGTTTGATCCATCAAAGATCCAACAGCATTGGTTAAAGATTACAACGACAATACATCTACCTTAGTTCTCAAGCACACCAAAGCTGGTAGGGACTAGAGGCAATATAGAGAAGTATGAGCTCTACTCAAGCTATTAAACATTAGAGAGAAGAAACCAAGATGGATTTGGGGTCTGGCAGTCTAGACAATGAATTTATATTCCATGAAGTCTCTTTGTCACTTGTCTCTCAGATAAATTTTGGACATTTTGAGTCACTTGCTGATTCTCAAAGGACTGTCTTCTAAGAACCATTCACAGTGTATCCAGACATGACTAACAAGGAGTGGTGCAGTATTGGCATAAAACAGGGAAACTATGGAGTAATTAGTGGCATAATTATAGATAGTTGATTATTACCACAAAAGAACCAATTAGATTATAGATTTGAAGCCGGAAGGGGCCTTAAAGACTATCAGGTCTAAGCCCTTTATTTAACAGATGAGGGAACTGAGGCCCAGGGAGCTTAAATGACTTTCCTCAGATCATAAGGTAGGAAATGGAAGAGCCAGGATAAGAACCCAGGGCTTCCAATTAAAAACAGAGTATTATTTTCATTACAACAGTCTCTGCTGTTTGAACACTCTTAATTTGCCATAAAGTTTGGTATAAAGAGCAACATTTCCACATTATATGAAAGCAGGATCAATATGACAATTCTTTTGCTTGGCTGTGGATTCAGATTAATGAGAAACAGAATAGCAAATGTTCATAACTCATCTTTCCTCTCTTTGGTAGCCTGGTTGACTTTCATTCCTAAAGATTCAAATTGCAATCTCATCCTTTCGCCCTCCTTCCTTCAATAGATTTCATTTAGACTTTCCCCCTATTGACAGCATTAGTATTTATTTTATTAAAATTTCTTTAAACTGCATCTTTTTCATCTACTAGGAAAATTAAGGGAAATTTATTAGCTGAATTTATGTAAATTCCTCTAGTTCAGTTTTCATTGAGGATAAATTTGTTTTGAATATCTGTTATGACAATTATATACAGCTACATTTTCAACCCTAATGCATTTTTAATAACTTCCTTCAGCAGCTAGTGATTTGAATTTCAAATTTCTTTCTACCAAGAAGTAAAAATTACCGTTTTTATAGCTATTTCATATTAAAAAAAATGATTTATGCAACAAGATCTCTACTGCAGTAAACATATCAAATGTTTAAACGAGCCCATTAATACCCATAAGGTTTGTAATATTTATGTTCCCTATATAGCATGGTAGAATGTTAGAGTTGATAAAGAAACATTTGCTTTCCTAGCTCATTCCACATAGAGCCTTAATTCAGACAGGAAATATTTTATTCAGTTTATTTATACCCTTGATTTATTGCCACTGTACCCTTTGTCATTAGGCTCAAGGGCATAGCAACAATAACTGAAAAGAAATTAAAGTTTAAAAATAAATTAAAAATCTAAGAAAAGGAAAATGGAAGTAACACATATTTTTTTTCCTTCTAGACATAATTTTGAAAATTAGGAGAAATACATTTGACCAAAATGCTTGTGTCTTTTGCGAAAACAGAGTCAAAACACATCCTTCTACTCTGTGCATTTTGGGACTTCTTGCCCTAGGAATAATCTTTATTACCTAATGAGTAAGCCCAAACTCATCTAATGAATTACATTTAGTGGACCTCAGACTATGCTTCACATTTATCTTCCCAGACATCTAGGAACATCTTGCCATTGAACATCCACCCAACTTGTGGCCCATACAATGCACCAGCAGGATTAGTGATTAAATCAATACAACTATTGTTTCTGGAATGAGAATGACAGTGGCTTGTCTTATGGTTCCACTCATCATTTTGTGGATTGTCCAGATAAAAATTCTCTCCTCTGGACTCCATTGCCCTATACATCTTATCTTCTTTTATTTAAATATAAGATCCTTGGGAACAGGTATTATTTCACTTTTATCTTATTACAAGTTCTGGCACATAGTAGGCCCTTAACAAATGCTTTTTTTCCATTAATTTTAAAAGTTTACTAAGTAGTAGAAAAAATAGTAGTAATAGTAGTAGTAACAACAGCCAGCATTTATATAGCATCTACTTTGTGCCAGGCACTGTGCTAAGTGCTTTACAAATATTATCCCATTTAATCTTCATTTGAACTCATCTTCCTGGCTCCATACCTAGTTCATTATTGGTTGCTCCACATAGGTAAATACTTTCCTTATAACAAGTGTTTTAGGTAGGAATGAAGAAGTTTAAGTCCTATCATCCCTATTTTACTTTTGAGGACCCTGAGGCTCCAAGAGATGTAGAATGTTATTGAAGGTTACACAGTTAATAAGTATCAGAGTTGGGATAATTTAAGCCATTATCCATTATGCTTCTAATCCCCTTAAATGGAAGTTCCATTGATATATTTCTCCTTTAATTTAGTGTTGGGGAATCAGTAGTCCTTCCAAATGAACTTATATACTTCTTTTCATAAGACAATGAAAAATTACAATGACCATCCTCCTTCCTTCCTTCCTTCCTTCTTTTTTTTGCTTTAAATATCAGAAACTTCAAAAGTAAATTCTGTACTCAGGCACATTAAATTACTCATACTAGGTGCCTCACAACATCTATTTCTCTTCTCCTCCAAACTAAATTATGTGTTCTTTTTATTTATAATTGATCTTTTTAATTTGCATTTAGTTTTGTAAGCTGCTTTAAACCTTTGTTAAAGTTAAGTGGATCAAGATGGCAGCTGGAAAGCAGGGACTAGTGTGAGCTCCCCACTGAGTCCCTCCAAAAACCTATAAAAATGGCTCTGAACCAATTCTAGAACTGCAGAACCCACAAAATAGTGGAGGGAAGCAGGGTTCCAGCCCAGGACAGCCTGGATGGTCTCTGGGTGAGGTCTTTTCTGCACGGAGCTGGGAGCAGAGGGGAGCCGAGGGGAGCCGAGACCAGCGTGGGCTGCATGGACCAACCAGACCAGGAGCCAGGCGGAGTGTGCCCTAGTGCCCTGAATCAGTGAGCTGCAGCAGTTACCAGACTTCTCAACCCACAAACACCAAAGACAACAGAGAAGGTTAGTGGGAAAAGCTGCAGGAGTGGAAGAAGTTCCTGGTTTGGCTACCACCCCGGGGGCAGCAGAGGTGGGGCAGCTACAGAACTACAGCTGCAGTTGCTTCAGGCCACAGGCCGACCTGGTGACAGGAATTAAGAGGCGGATCAGAGCAGGAGTGAAGAGCCTGCTGAAGATCTAAGTCCAGTCCAGGTTGGGGGTTCTTGGGGAAGGAGGAGTGCTGGTGTGGCAAAGCTGGCACATCCCCCCAAGGTTGGAACATAGTTCTCTTAACTCTACAAGCAGTCATACCCCGCTGAAAAACTCAAGGGTCAAGTTAGTTGGCTGGGAACATGGCCAGGCAGCGAAAATGCACCCAGATTCAGTCTCAGACTTTGGAATCTTTCTTTGATGACAAAGAAGGCCAAAACATACAACCAGAAGAAGTCAACAAAGTCAAAGAGCCTACAACAAAAGCCTCCAAGAAAAACATGAACTGGTCTCAGGCCATGGAAGACCTCAAAAAGGATTCAGAAAAGCAAGTTAAAGAAGTAGAGGAAAAATTGGGAAGAGAAATGAGAAGGATGCAAGAAAACCATGAAAAACAAGTCAACGACTTTCTAAAGGAGACTCAAAAAAATACTGAAAAATACACTGAAAAAAACAACACCTTAAAAAATAGACTAACTCAAATGTCAAAAGAGCTACAAAAAGCCAATGAGGAGAAGAATGCCTTGAAAGGAAGAATTAGCAAATGGAAAAGGAGGTCCAAAAGACCACTGAAGAAAATACTACCTTAAAAATTAGATTGGAGCAAGTGGAAGCTAGTAACTTGATGAGAAATCAAGATATTATAAAACAGAACCAAAGGAATGAAAAAAATGGAAGACAATGTAAAATATCTCATTGGAAATACCAGTGACCTGGAAAATAGATCCAGGAGAGATAATTTAAAAATTACTGGACTACCTGAAAGCCATGATCAGGAAAAGAGCCTAGATATCATCTTTCAAGAAATTATCATGGAGAACTGCCCTGATATTCTAGAGCCACAGGGCAAAGTAGAAATTGAAAGAATCCACCAATCACCTCCTCAAATAGATCCCAAAAAGAAATCTCCTAGGAATATTGTTGCCAAATTCCAGAGCTCCCAGATCAAGGAGAAAATACTGCAAGCAGTCAGAAGGAAACAATTTGAGTATTATGGAAACCCAATCAGAATAACCTAAGATCTAGCAGCTTCTACATGAAGAGTTTGAAGGACTTGGAATACGATATTCTGGAGGTCAATGGAGCTAGGATTAAAACCAAGAATCACCTACCCAGCAAAACTGAGTATCATGCTCCAAGGCAAAATATGGATTTTCAATAAAATAGAGGACTTTCAAGCTTTCTCAGTGAAAAGACCAGAGCTGAATAGAAAATTTGACTTTCAAACACAAGAATCAAGAGAAGCATGAAAAGGTAATCAAGAAAAGGAACAAGAAAAAGAAATTGCAAGGGACTTACTAAAATTGAACTGTTTTGTTTACATCCTACATGGAAACATGATGTGTATGATTCATGAGACCTCAGTACCTCAGTATTAGGGTAGCTGAAGGGAATCTGCACATATATATGTATATATATATATATATGTTTATGTATATATATATATATATGTTTATGTATATATATGTATATGTGAGTGTGTATGTATGTATATATGTATGTGTGTGTGTGTGTGTGTGTGTATATATATATATATATATATATATATATATATAGAGAGAGAGAGAGAGAGAGAGAGAGAGAGAGAGAGAGAGAGGGCACAGGGTGAGGTTGAAGATGAAGGGAAGATATCTAAAAGAAATAAAATAAGATTAAAGGATGAGAGAGGAATATATTGAGAGAGGGAGATAGGGAGAGATAGAATGGGGTAAATTATCTCGCATAAAAGTGGCAAGAAAAAGCAGTTCTGTAGGAAGAGAAGAGAAGGCAAGTGAAGGGGAATTAGTGAATCTTGCTCTCATCCGATTTGACCTGAGGAGGGAATACCATACATACTCAATTGGGTACCTTACCCCACAGGAAAAAAGGAGGAAGAAGAAGACAAAAAAAGGGGGGATGATAGAAGGGAGGGAAGATAGGGGTGGAGGTAATCAAAAACAAACACTTTTGAAAGGGGACAGGGTCAAGGGAGAAAATTCAATAAAGGGGAATAGGTTAGGAAGGAGCAAAATATAGTGAGTCTTTCACAACATGAGTATTGTGGAAGGGTTATACATAACGATATGCATGTGGCCTATTTTGAATTGCTTGACTTCTTAGGGAGGGTGGGTGGGAAGGGAAGAGGGGAGAGAATTTGGAACTCAAAGTTTTAAAAACAGATGTTCAAAAACAAAAAAAAAGTTTTTGCATGCAACTAGAAAATAAGATACACAGGCAATGGGGCATAGAAATTTATCTTGCCCTACAAGAAAGGAAGGGAAAAGGGGATGAGAGGGGAGTGGGGTGACAGAAGGGAGGGCTGCCTGGGGAACAGGGCAACCAGAATATACACCATCTTGGAGTGGGGGGGAGGGAAGAAATGGGGAGAAAATTTGTAATTCAAACTCTTGTGAAAATCAATGCTGATAACTAAATATATTACATAAAAAATAAATAAATAAAAAAGAAAAAAAAAGAAAAAATAAAGTTACGTGGATCAAAAATCCTTTAAAATGGCATGAAGTTCTACAGAACACCAAACTAATTGCTTTAATCTAAAGCAAGGAAATGGAGAACACATTTAGGTCTTTCATTATAACTCATTCATCCATATATTCTCTTTTGAAGATTTCATCAATACCCATAGGCTCATTTTTTTCAAGAGGACTACAAAATATCCATGTCCACCTTCTCTTTCTCTTGAACTTCAGTCTCACATAGCTAATATCCTGCTAGACATCTCTGTCTGTATGTTCTATAGACAGTTTAAGTTCATTGTTCCAAAACAAAGCTTGTTTCTTTCTCCCACTCTCACATACACAATTCTCTTCTTAATTTTACCATTTCTGTCAAGTATAATTTTCCAATTAATACCAATATTTCTCTCAAGGGTATAATCACTTTACTTGTCACCTATGGTTGAAACCTTGGAATGAATGATCCTTGACTCTTCACTTTGCTTCACTTTCATTTCTAATCAGTTCACAAAATGATATAGATATTTTACTTCCACAAAATCCCTTCCATTTATCCCATTCTTTCCACTCATGCAGCTCACATTCCAGTTTATAACCTTCATCACTTCTCATCTGGATTATTTCAGTAGCCTCCTGACTTCCAGTCTTTTCCTTTTAAAATCCATTCTCCATATAGCATCCAAATTGGAATTCTTAAATGAAATATTTGATGAAGTCAGTAATATGATTAAGAAGCTTCATTGGGTTATTATAGCCTTTAGGGTGAAATACAAACATTTCTGTTTGGAATTTAAAGTCTTTTACAGTCTAGCTCTAAACCATTTTGTTGTTCACTATTCCCCCTTATTCTATATTCCAGCCAACTGGCCTACTTGTGATTCTTTATACAGTACATTCAATCACCTCCCTCCATGCCATTGCACTTGTGTCTACGGTGACCTCCCTCCTTGACTTTTTGTTCCCTTGCTTCTTTCAGGACTAAACTCAAGTGCTACTTCCTGATTACTCTTGTCGTGAGGGCTTTCTCTAGTGATGACTTTGTATGCATTTTATAAACATTTTAAATTTACTTATATAGGTACATGTTCCCCTCCTGTCCCCAATAGAATGTAACCTCCTTTAGGGCAGAAATGGCTTCATTTTTCTCTTTATATTCATAACACTTTGTCTTTAGTAAATGCTTATTGAATTCAATTGAATGGCATGTCATTTTGAAAATTAGAAGTTTTTGCCAGATCCTTGAAATCAAGAAATTGGAGGTTTATTATACTGCTGGAATAAGGATACAGAAAAGAGCAACTTTTTTTGAGCAAGGAATCTTTTCTCTAATTCCTTCAAGTTCATATCTAGCAACATTAAGTAGAGGTGCTATTGAAAGATCTGCGCATATTTTCCACCACAATTGTTAGAAAAGTTGTTTCCTTAATCTTGGAAGCCCAGGTCTTCTGTCTATGGATAGAACATGTCTTGCAAGGCTTCATGTGTAGAGTTTTTCTTATAAATTGGGCTGCAATTTAACCAGAATAGGAAAAAATGATTATTCCAATTCTACAATGGATCTATGGTCACAAAGATGTAGTCATTCCTTCCAGAGGCATAGATTACCGCCCTCAGGCATGTCTTCCCAATGGGCTGGGTGCCTTCCTCTCTTCGTCTTGACATTGTTTGAATGCCAGCTGAGCACACAGATAATCAATTGGTCATTCTTCACTTCCCCTTTGTGACTGGCCCATCTTCTTTTACAGATACATATCCCTTATATGACTTCTTCCTAACAACACTTGTTTGTGATGTACAATACATTGTTCATGCCTACCATAGGCATATGTATTGGTCCTTTATGATGATAAACTTTAATTTGTGGGGATTAATTTACTACTTTCAGGAAAACTTATCTCAAGATCAAATCATTCAATCTACAAAGACAATCTTTTTTAGAGTGAGATTTTATCTTTAATAATAATTTTAAAAGGAAAACAAATAATTCAGTACTAAACATAAAAAAAATAGAAGAGGACTAGACAATCTTTAAGTCCTGCCAAACTCCTGGAATTTGGGGCATGGATTCTGGAAAAATCCTAGCCATTCATAATATAACAATGGGTGAAGAAAAAGAATCATGGAATTACAAAATCACAGTTGGAAGGCCAGTCTTGTATGATCAGCACCTAGAACATTATCTCATACATGGTACAGTAAATATTTGTTTACTGACTGATTAAAGGTGTACTGGGGATAAAAAGAAAAAAGTTCCTACCATAAAGATATTGAGGTCACATGGGATGTATACAGTTAAGTAAATCCAAAGTATATAAAAAGTCATTTTAAGAAAGAGAATGCTAATAACTAGTGATGGGGAAATACTGAAAGGCCTCATGCAGGTGTTAATGGAGCTAACTTGAAGGAAGATAGAAATTCTACGAGGCAGAGGTGAGGATGGAAATCTTTTCCAACATGGAAAGATATTTTAACTGGAACAGAGTATGTATGAAGTAGGATAGCTCACTGAAAAGCTCTCTAGATGATCCAAGTTTGAGATAACAAAATCATAGGAACATAGATTCAGAGATGGTATTGACCTTAGAGACTAAAGTTGAGGAAGCTGAGACACAGAGAAGTTAAGTAACTTGGCTCTACTAAGTGTCTGAAGCATGGTTCAAGCCCATGTCTTCCCAATGATTCCAGGGCTAATCCTCTAGTTTCTGTGCCACCATGCTGCCTCATCGTCATGATCAATGACAATTTGCATTCCACACTAAAATAGACAAAAGGCTTTCAACTCATATGTACACACACATACGTATATATATATATGTGTATGTGTGTATATATATGTATATAGATAGATAGATAGATAGATATCTCAAGTCTGGTGTAATACACTTCACAGACTGATGCTTTTTGTACAGAAACCATGACAGACTCACTTAATAATAAATTCTTTTCCAAAATGATGTGTTAAGAAATTACAGAATATTAGAAATATTAGAACTCTAAAAGACCTTAGAGAGCATGGAAGCATATACTCTCATCTTATAGGTGAGAAAATTGAGGCCTAGAGAGTTAAATGACTTAAATGATTTGCTTAATCTAGTTAATGACAAATATCCTTGTTCCTTAATAGTTTTCAATCTAAGCAATAAAATAAATAGGAAGAATTCTACTGCCTTTTTGTGTAATATCCAGAAGAGGGAAGTCTGAGTGGTAAAAGTTCCAGAGAACATGATTTATAAGGATCATTTGAAAGAACTGTCTTCCTTATGGAAGATAAAACCTTGCTGGGATCTGAAGGCTTTACATTGCTAACTGGCATTACACATTCTTGCCTTTAGGAAGCATATCAAATTGGAGACTCTCCTTTCAGCAATGTAAATTTAATATTTCTCTTGATAGTTTTGAAGTTTGTTTTCAGAAGTGTTAAAGTCTCCATTGTATTGGTGCCTTCTTTCAAACCCAGTCAAATATCACTTAAAAGTACTGTTTACTACTTTACTATGAGACTTGTGTAAATGCATTGTTTGACTTGGAATAAGTAGTTTGGTGCCTATTTTAGGAGGAGATTCATTGTACATCATTTTAAGGCAAGCGGATGAGAGACATAAGATACTGAGGAAGGAGAAAAGTAAAGCTGTGCGAAGGATGAGGAACATAGTACCAACTATGCCTCTTAGAGCATGTAAGTCTGTAGAGTTTAGCATAATGAATAAAGGCCTAGTAGTCAGATAAACTGTTTTGACCCTGGCTTTGCATGTTAGTAGATACTTGTGGGTAAGTCATTACATTTCTCTGAGATTAGATTTTCTCATCTGTAAAGTAAGGGCAATAATACATTACCCAGTTCATTGAATTGTTGTAAAGGTTGTCTAATGAGATTGTGGAAGTAGAGTTTTCTGCCAGCATTAACCTTTTCACAAACACAAGTTATTCTTTTTCTTATGAAGAGAAAAGAAATAGGTGAGATTCAGCCAGGTTCAGGTAAGAGAAACCAAAAGGCATAAAAATTTTAAATTCATGGGTGGTTGATGTTGACGCTATTATTGTGGATCAGGGCAGACAAAAATGATAAAAAGCAAAACTTAAAAAAACCCTGAACATAGATTTTTGTATATCTATGTATTTATGTGCCTACGTATGTGTATATATGTATGCATGCATGTATGCATGTATATATGTATCTATCTGTATTGTCCACATATAGTTAATGTTTTTGCTTGGACCATGATTTCATTTATATAGGGAACTATTGGTGCAAAAATCTCCTCTACCCATGCCAATGTCTTGAGCTCTGAAATTTATAATCTTTGAAAGTTGCCTGGGGCATTAAGTGACTTGATGAAGTCACATAAACTTTATGTGTAAGGAGTGAGACTTTAAAGTTGGATTTATCTTTATCCACCACAATATGTTACTTTTCAATGTAAAATTAAAAATCCCCCACTATTTCTTAAAAGGGCAAAAAAAATCCCAGTTAACTATTCTCCTGAATTAGCCCCTAATGTTTGTTCTCCATGAGGACTCATGTTCCACTGTTTAACATGGAAGAACTGGTTTAACATTAGTGTTTTCCTTCACAATTGATCATAGCAGTCAGAATAAATTAAAATTCCTTAGGGTTTCCTAAATCACTTGCAAACTAAATTAGTCCACTCTGGGTTATCAGGAGTAAGTTGCAATAATAAAACATTAATCTTCATAATCCTGACATGATAAAAATATTATTTTAGGGGCTGTGTGTAATGATTCCAGTTATTAAGTTGCTTTGGGGAACCTTGCTTGAAAGTCAATGAAATCTATGCCATTACCTTCTATTAAGAAACTATGTCATTAAAATTATCTCTATTGGTTCTAATCTTCTCTTACTACCCATTGACAACATGCTAGGGAGAAACAGAAAAACAAAACCAAACACATGTGTATCTTTGTTGCGAGCATTGTTTATTCATAGCTTACTTGTATGAATTTTGTATTCATCATCCAAGCTCAGAATATTGGCCTTCAGCCAATCAGACTTATTGGCTATTTACAGAGTAACTCAGTGGTAAGGTTTGTTCATTGACTGACAGCCAAGAATACTGCTAGTGATTTCCAATCAAGCAGACTCTAGTCTAGACCAAGGATAAGTCATTTTGTAGCCCCATGTATCACTATTAGAGGTTAGCAATGCTTGTGTACAATACTTTTAGTTTAAAATTAGGAGAAAAAATGAAGAAGAAAAACAGAAAGGAACAGAAGAGAATATAAGAGAGAAGAAATAGGAGAAGAAAGGGAGAAGTTAAGGTACATACAGGGACAGGAAGACTACCTATAACAATTGTCTAAAGTGCTACTCAGAAGCAAACTTTCTACAGGTTATCTACTGTTTGAAAGTTGTTGTAAGTCATTTCAGTTGTGCCTGACACCTTGTGACCCCATACAGGGTTTCCTGGGTAAAGAAACTGGAGTGGTATGCCATTTCCTTCTCCAGTTCATTTTACAGTTGAGGAAACCAAGGCAAACAAGGTTAGGAGACTTGCCCAGGATGACACAGCTAGTAAGGATCTCCTGACTCCAGGCCTAGTACTCTATGTACTGCACCACTTAGCAACTCAATATTTGCCCTAGCTACAGGTTTTTAATTGCTGTGTAAGAGAGGGCACTGAACTCTAATACCTTGCTATATGCGATGGAAGTTTTTGAAGTAAAAAGATATCAACTCTAATTGTCAATGATAGGGCCATCTTCCCAAAGAATGACAAAAACAAAAGGGGAGTGGTACCCAGGCTAATGAGCTACACACCAGATCACTGAAGTGACTAGAGAGGATTTTATGTCACTGTGACAGTGACAGTCTATGATGTGAGTTTAGTAAATATTCATAAAAGTTGATACAGGAAAAATGATGGGAGGAAGAAATAGAGTCCTCATCATATTAAGAATATTGCTAAAAGTATTGCAGAGCTCAAGCACTGCTTACAGTTAAAACCAAAGTAACAAATTCACAATTAACCTGAACAGAAGAAATGTGCCTACTTAGCACCTTTACAAATGATCTGGTCCACTGATGAGTCATCTCATTTTGCAAAGTAGCAATAAAAGTAGGTCTTTCATTTTTCCAAAGATACTATTGGCATTCAGACCAGATGATTAAAGTAAAGGGGAAAAATAACTTTTACACTTTATCGGAATGGGGACATTTTATCCTGGTGATGGTATTTTTGCCTCTGCAGATTTCATCTATCAAAAGAAATTTCTCCACCAGTTGTTGTCAAAGGTTCAATTATTCCCAATGGCCTCAGAAAACTATGACTTACCTTATGAAAGTTTCTGAAATAAGCTGCCTTTTCATCTGGAAATTTTTCGAGCCTTCTGGGTCCTTTGCTGGATGCTTTCTTGAAAACCAACCAGCAACGTCTGAAAATCTGCAAGCAAATGAAGGAATCCCATTAGCCCTTTTGCTTAAACAAGCTTATTAGCATTAGAAACCTGATTTGTATGGTTCAATTAATCCATTGTGAAGAAATTCCAATAAAAGAAAATTATCTTTGATAAAGAATGCATTTCTCTCTAAGGCAGCAAATTTTTTTGTCATTCTTTGGCATGTTTTTCATTAAAAACTACAGAAACTTAAAAAAGATTATTTAACTCATAAATTACCTTTTGTGAATTCATGAGAGAACATCCATTTTTTTTCCAACATGTTGGCTTCTGTCAACTTGGATATATTAAAATGCCTGTACATATTTTATCTATCGTAATATAAATATTGCATTCCTTCTGAGCCATTTTATACAATTCTCAGTGAAATTTTCTATTTTCACTAGGAATAAGTGGAATTCATAGGTGAAATTCAGAACCTCCTTGTACAAACTTTTGAATTTAACCTTTATTTCGATTATTTCTTTCCTTCTCAAATACACTCTTGGAATGGAGATGTTAAAAAGTACTCAAATTACCTCAAGATAGGGATGGAGAAGAGAAAAGCAAGGCATATGGCCAATTTGCCACTTGCACAAGACAAGGATCTGCCAATTATGACATTTTTGTACTACATCACAAGGAAGTCAATTCCACTTTGGGACATCTTGAGTTGTTAGGAATGTTTCTTTTATATTGAACTAAAATCTGCCTCTGGAATTGCTACCAATTTTTCCTAATTATCTCTGGGACCAACCAGAGCAAGCCTAATCCCCTTCCAAACAACAGCCTTGCAAATGCATCCTTTTGTAGCTATGGAAACTCCTGGTGGGAGCACTCCCTTTAGCCACTCAAATCCCAACACTTCTCTAATTTATACTCATACAGATTTAGTTGCCCAAATCAGAGAAGTTAAGTGGCTTTCCCAGAAGCACTTCAGAAAAACATCCTCATTTTCTCCCACCCATCCTCTCATGTTATAGTTTTAAGTACCTCTGCAGTACTAATCACTGTCCTCTGAACATACTTAAATTATCAAAAATACGGTGCCCAGAACTGAAAGTCATATGCCAGTAATGGTCTAAACCAAGATAGCATTCATCAGGGATATAAACTTCCTCATTTTGCCTTCTATGCTTCTATTAATATGTGAGGTCACATTAATTTTTTGGGGGGGTTTAATTTACATGACTGACATTCCACCAGGTCTCAATTGCATCATTTATTGGTTCCTACCTCTCTGCTCTATCTTTTCCTTCATAGTTACATATTTTTAAAAACAAAATTTAAGGCTTTTTACATTTGTCCTTATTACATTCTGTCTTATTAGATTTTTCCCATCATTCTAACCTATTGGAGTTTGCCTGGATAATGCTTCTGACACTTAATATATCAATTAACCTCTGTAATTTTGTGTCATCTAAGAGAACAACATGTCATTTATGTCTTCCTCCAAGGCACTGATAAAAGTGGTTTCTAACAATCCAGGGTATCATCATCATCACTCACTCTATTAATCTTAACTTAATTTGCATTTTTGTAGTCATGCATATAAGTTCTTATAGTCAAATTACTGACCACTTTAGAAGTCATAGGTTCCCTGACTATTTTCCTACATGTTATTGGCACTTGATAAGTTTAATTTAGCTATTAATCACAAACCATTATGTATATAATATTCTATTTGTTTTCTGTGTGCGTACCTTACTGTAATGGCAAGTAAAGTGAGACTTTTTGTTGTCTTGTTTTGGAGTGCTTTTCAGTACTAAGGCAATCAAGTGCCTTTGTTTCAATCAAGAGTATTTGATAGAATCAGGAGTCTTTGATGACCTGCTTAAGTCAAGGGAAGGCTTAGGTCACATGGATTTGAGTCACATGGTCATGACACCCTCTGACCCTGAAGAAGTGTATACATACTCTGAGGTTAGCATTTTGCTTGGGGCTCGCTCACTGGAAGAGTGTTGTGTGATTTGACCAGATTAACTCTGGGTAGTTGCTGGGACTCCCTGACTTTGAAAAACTCAGATGTTGGTGCTTCCCTCTCTGGTAATTATGTACGTCAGGGCTGTCCAAAATGCAGCCAATGGGCCACATGCAGCCCGCAGTGCAATTTATGTGGCCTGCCTACAAACATAGAAATTTACATCAATGCTTTAGTAAATGAAGCTGAGCTACTGCAGAGCTCTCACTAACATGGCAAATCATAATATATTGTCTATTGTTTCAATAAAAACCTAAGGTTGGGCAGCCCTGATATATGTAATGTCTTGGACAGACAGCTAGAAGCCTGTCTGCTGATTTGTGTTATTTTACTGTTTATATAATTTCTGCTTGTAATTTCTGTTTGTGTTTTCTCTGAAGTTCAGGGAGCTGACTTTTCCCCCTGAATTAAGTGAATGATATATGTATGTTTAATTAAAGTGAGATTGTAAACCCCTTAAAGTTGCTTTCCTTAGGAAAGCAGATCAAAGAACCTATGCTAGCAGCCCTCTTGTGTGCTGGTTTTATTGGTCTTACACAGCCACAGTAGCCGCACGTAGGATTGTTGTTACACTCACCTCTCCTCAGCAGAAGTACAAGCTTCTTGAATGGATGAGGTTTTAAGTTCAGAAAAGCTCAAATCTTCTGACCCTCCCAAAGTCACAAGCTCTCTTTTAGTCAAGAGGAGGGGGTGGAAGAGACTCATATTGAAGCTGAGATACTTTTCTCTCTCCTCCTTTCTTCCTCTCCCCCTGACAACTGATCCCTTCTCAGGATCTTGGCTACTGGCTTCCACGACTAAATTGTTTGACACTCTTGAATCGTTGGTTCCAAACCAAAAGATGACTTATAGATGACTCATAGGGTGTAACAAAGTTTCTTTCACCAGTCCTAACATACTTTCTGTGTGAAGTCACTCCAGCTCGTGCAATGGTATCTTAATTGATAAAGGGTTCATTCACCATTAGTCTAAAGCCTATGACTTATTGATTTAATAGAGAACTGTTCTCACCTATTTAAGGAATGAGGGCATAGCATTTTAACATTTACTTTATATGGGACTGGTGATTTGATTTATTAACTTAATTACCAAGAATCAGAAAGTACGACTCTAGTTCTGGCTCCAATACTTACCATCAATAAAAAGAGGAAGTTGAATTAGAAGATCACTGAGATCTCTCCCAATTCTATTTCTGTTTTGACACCTGAACTTTTACTATTCACTTAATTCAGAAGTGGGGAGCCTATGGCCTCAAGGTCACATATGGCTTTCTAGGTCCTCAAGTGTAGCGCTTTGACTGAATCCAAACTAAACAGAACAAATCCCTTAATAAAAGGATTTGTTCTGTAAAACTTGGACTCCATCAAAAGGTCACACTCAAGGACCTAGAAGGGCAGACATGGCCTCCAGGTAACAGGTTCCCCTCCCTTGATTTTTGCTTTGAATGTTAATCTGTTCATCTATACACAAGAAGTAATAATACTATACTGTTATACTTATAGACAAGATTAGCATAAGAATCAGTTGAGAGCAAGGATATTAAAACTCTTTGGAAACAAAAATCCTATAAAAATTCAAGCTACTGGAATTCTCTCTCTCCTCATCTCAACCTCCTGATTTCTCAAGTTTCCAGATTCCAACTAAAATTCCACCTTCCACAAGAAGCTTTTCCCCATTCCTCTTAATACTAACATCTTCCCTTTATTAACCATCTCCATTATATATTGTTTGTACATAATTGTCCTCATGTTGTATTCTCCACTAGACTCTGAGCTCTTTGAGAGCAGGGACTGACTTTTGCCTTTCTTTGTATCTTTAGTGCTTAGCATAGTGCCTGGTACATTATAGGAGCCTAATAAATGCTTAGTGATTGACTGCACTTATTGAATTATCTTATTCCTTTGCTTTTCTGAACTTTTTTCAATAGTCCAATAGAGTGAAGCTTCTTTGCTGCTGCCAAAACTGTTTTTCATTCCTGTGCTTTGATAATGTCATTGTCTTCTTCAGGGCATTAGTTATAGGTATTTTTCTAGGACAATGGGTTTTACTGAGATAGTTTTAGCCTTTGATTACTTATCTCATCAAAGTGAAACATCCTAAGAAATGCCAGCAACATGTTTCATAGTTAAATTGTAGATGTCTTGAGAAGCAATTGAAAATACCATGTCTAAATCTAGGGAACAATTTGGTAATCAAATAGTGAATTTATAGGAAAAGCAATTCTCAATTTTCATTGCTCCACTCATTAAACGCTTCTTAATGAAGGCACAAAGCGCTATAATTTTCAAAACACTTTCACATAAAATAATAAACTACTTATGTTTATGTAGTCCATAAAGTTGATAAAGTATTTTCTTTATGACAGCCCTGTTTTGGTATGATAGACAACAATTTCCAACTTTTCCCCCTGAGATCTGTCCCCATCTCTACTCCCAAAAGTCTTTGCTTGCTTTCTAGGATTCCAAAGGTAGGGGGAGAAACTGAATACCTTCCATCCACCTTTCTTCTTAAATCTTGACCAGTTTTTTTTTTTTTTCTGAGCCTCCCTATTCTGCTTTCTCTCTCCACTGAAAGGAATCCTTTAATATTATCTCATTACAGGTAATATTGATTTACTAATGAAGGAATGAGAATTTTTTTGTCCCCAAAATATTAATCCTATTCTTCCTCTAATATCCCTTCTAATTTCCTTATTTATATTTTTAAATATTTTTTATTTATTTAATATTTTAGTTTTCAACATTGATTTCCACAAGATTTTGAGTTACAAATTTTCTCCCCATTTCTACCCTCTCCCTCACTCCAAGATGGCATATATTCTGATTGCCCCATTCCCCAGTCACCCCTCCCTTCTGTCACCCCACTCCTCCCTCATCCCCTTTCCCCTCACATTCTTGTAGGGCAGGATAGATTTCTATGCTCCATTCCCTATATATCTTATTTCTCAGTTTCATGCAAAAACAATTTTTTCTTTTGAGTATCTGATTTTGAAACTTTGAGTTCCAAATTCTCTCCCCTCATCCCTTCCCACCAACCCTCCACAAGAAGGCAAGCAATTCAACACAGGCCACACATGTATCATTATGTAAAACACTTCTACAATACTCATGTTCTGAAAGACTAGCTATATTTCCCTCCATCCTTTCCTGTCCCCCTTTATTCAATTTTCTCCCTTGACCCTGTCCCTTTTCAAAAGTGTTTGCTCTTGATTACCTACTCACCCATCTCCCCTCTCTTCTATCATCCTTCCTTTTTATCCCCTTCCCTTTACTATCCTGTGAAGTAAGATACCCAATTGAGTGTGTATGTTATTCCCTCCTCAAGTCAAATCTGAAGAGAGCAAGATTCACTCATTTCCTCTCACCCCACAGAACTGTTTTTTCTTGCCACTTACTGTCT
This sequence comes from Trichosurus vulpecula, assembly GCF_011100635.1. Lineage (NCBI taxonomy): Eukaryota > Metazoa > Chordata > Mammalia > Diprotodontia > Phalangeridae > Trichosurus > Trichosurus vulpecula. The sequence goes on from NC_050573.1 coordinate 213,298,964, forward strand.
ATCTCTCCCTTTCTCCCTCTCTCAATATAATCCTCTCTCATCCCTTAATTTGATTTTTTTTGATATTATCCCTTCATATTCAACTCAACCTGTGCCCCCCCTCTCTCCCCCCCTCTATATATACATATATATGTATATTCCCTTCAACTACCCTAATACTGAGAAAGGTCTCATGAATTACACACGTCATCTTTCCATGTAGGAATGTAAACAAAATACTTCAACTTTATTAAGTCCCTTATGATTTCTCTTTCTTGTTTACCTTTTCATGCTTCTCTTGATTCTTCTGTTTGAAAGTCAAATTTTCTATTCAGCTATGGTCTTTTCACTGAGAAAGCTTGAAAGTCCTCTATTTTATTGAAAGTTCATATTTTGCCTTGGAGCATTATACTTAGTTTTGCTGGGTAGGTGATTCTTGGTTTTAATCCTAGCTCCTTTGACCTCCAGAATATCATATTCCAAGCCCTTCAATCCCTTAATGTATAAGCTGCTAGATCTTGTGTTTTCCTGATTGTGTTTCCACAATACTCAAATTGTTTCTTTCTGGCTGCTTGCAGTATTTTCTCCTTGACCTGGGAACTCTGGAATTTGGCCACAATATTCCTAGGAGTTTTCTTTTTGGGCTCTTTTTCAAGAGGCAATTGCTGGATTCTTTCAGTTTCTATTTTAGCCTCTGCTCTAGAATATCAGGGCAGTTCTCCATGATAATTTCTTGAAAGATGATATCTAAGCTCTTTTTTTGATCATGGCTTTCAGGTAGTCCAATAATTTTTTAATTATCTCTCCTGGATCTATTCTCTAGGTCATCAGTTTTTCAATGAGATATTTCACATTGTCTTCCATTTTTTCATTCCTTTGGTTCTGTTTTATAATATCTTGATTTCTCCTAAATTCACTAGCTTCCACTTGCTCCAATCTAATTTTTAAGGTAATATTTTCTTCTGTGGTCTTTTGGATCTCTTTTTTCATTTGGCTAATTGTGCCTTTCAAGGCATTCTTCTCCTCATTGGCTTTTTGGAGCTCTTTTGCCATTTGGGTTAGCCTATTTTTTTTTTATGGTGCCAATTTAAATAGATTTTTTATTCTCCAGGACAAGAATTGCATTTCCACTTGTTTACAGTACTGATAAAGTGCAATGTTGTTCACTTCTCTCCCTCTGCACACATTCAAGTATTCAGAATGCCCAGATTTACACAGTAGCTTAAATGTTAAACTGCTACTGCCTTGGCTACAAATTTGAGTCCTTCAATTTTTGGAAAGCTGCGTGGAATGCTCTTTCTTCTGGTGTGTCTAGTCGACCTCTTCAATGATGGGTCCAGAAGAAGCACCTCCAGATGGGGCTGCTCCACCCCCTGGGAACCCACCAGGCGTGCCTCCTGGCATGCCCCCTGCACCCTGGTCCAGCTTAGTAATGATGGGGTTGCAGACCTTCTCCAATTCTTTCTGCTGATGCTCAAATTCTTCCTTCTCAGCAGTCTGGTTCTTATCCAGCCAGTTGATTATTTCATTACATTTGTCAAGGATCTTCTGTTTGTCTTCATCCCCAATCTTGCCTTGCAGTTTCTCATCCTCTACGGTGGCCTTCATGTTGAAAGCGTAAGACTCCAGAGAATTCTTAGAAGACACCTTGTCTCTCTGCTTCTCATCCTCAGCCTTGTATTTCTCAGCCTCCTGGACCATGCGCTCAATGTCTTCTTTGCTCAGACGCCCTTTGTCATTGGTAATGGTGATCTTGTTCTCCTTGCCTGTGCTCTTATCCACAGCTGAAACATTGAGGATGCCGTTTGCATCAATGTCAAAAGTTACTTCAATCTGAGGAACACCCCTGGGTGCTGGAGGAATTCCTGTGAGCTCAAATTTGCCAAGCAGGTTGTTGTCCTTTGTCATTGCTCTCTCACCTTCATAAACCTGAATAAGCACACCAGGCTGGTTGTCTGAATAGGTGGTAAAGGTCTGTGTCTGCTTGGTGGGGATGGTGGTATTACGTTTGATCAGAACGGTCATAACTCCACCAGCAGTCTCAATTCCAAGGGAAAGAGGAGTGACATCCAACAGCAGCAAGTCCTGCACATTCTCAGATTTATCTCCAGACAAAATGGCAGCCTGGACAGCTGCACCATAAGCAACAGCCTCATCAGGATTGATACTCTTGTTGAGTTCTTTGCCATTGAAGAAATCTTGCAAAAGCTTCTGGATTTTGGGGATTCGAGTAGAACCACCCACCAGGACGATGTCATGAATCTGTGATTTATCTAGCTTGGCATCTCTCAAGGCCTTTTCCACAGGGTCCAGTGTGCCACGGAAGAGATCAGCATTCAGCTCTTTGAAACGGGCTCGGGTGATTGATGTGTAGAAGTCGATACCTTCATAGAGGGAGTCAATCTCAATACTGGCCTGGGTACTGGAAGAGAAGGTACGCTTAGCACGTTCGCAAGCGGTGCGAAGACGGCGAACAGCCCTCTTGTTCTCGCTGATGTCCTTCTTGTGTTTTCGCTTGAACTCGGCAATGAAATGGTTGACCATTCTGTTGTCAAAGTCCTCTCCACCCAAGTGGGTGTCCCCAGCTGTGGACTTGACCTCAAAGATGCCATCTTCAATGGTAAGAATGGAGACATTGAAAGTACCACCTCCAAGGTCAAAGATCAACACATTTCTCTCGGCACCAACCTTTTTGTCCAAGCCATAAGCAATAGCAGCAGCAGTTGGCTCATTGATGATTCGGAGCACATTGAGACCAGCGATGGTTCCAGCATCTTTGGTGGCCTGGCGTTGGGAATCGTTGAAGTAGGCTGGTACTGTGACCACAGCATTTGTGACAGTCTTCCCAAGGTAAGCTTCAGCAATTTCTTTCATCTTGGTCAAGACCATAGAAGATACTTCTTCTGGATAGAAACTTTTGGTCTCCCCTTTGTACTCCACTTGGACCTTAGGCCTGCCTGTGTCATTCACCACCGTGAAAGGCCAATGCTTCATGTCTGACTGTACAACTGCATCATCAAATCTGCGACCAATCAGACGTTTGGCATCAAAAACTGTGTTGGTGGGGTTCATTGCAACTTGATTCTTTGCAGCATCACCGATTAGACGTTCAGTGTCGGTGAAGGCAACATAGCTTGGGGTGGTCCTGTTTCCTTGGTCATTAGCAATGATCTCCACTTTCCCATGTTGGAAGACTCCCACACAGGAGTAAGTGGTACCAAGATCAATGCCAACTGCGGGTCCCTTCGACATGGTTGCTGGGGAGTCGGGAGGGGGTCGTAGGCGACCACTGCGGAGAAAGAAGGGCTGCTGCTGCGCTGAGTGGGGTTAGCCTATTTTTAAGGTGTTATTTTCTTCAGTATTTTTGGGGGTCTCCTTTAGCAAGTCATTGACTTGTTTTTCATGGTTTTCTTGCATCTCTCTCATTTCTCTTCCCAATTTTTCCTCTACTTCTCTTACTTGCTTTTCCAAATCCTTTTTGAGCTCTTCCATGGCCTGAGACCAACTCATATTTTTCTTGGAGGGTTTTGTTGTAGTCTCTTTGACTTTGTTGACTTCTTCTGGCTGTACGTTTTGATCTTCTTTGTCACCAAATAAAGATTCTAGAGTCTGAGTCTGAGTCTGAATCTGCATCTTTTTTCACTGCCCGGCCATGTTCCCAGCCAACTGCTTGACCTTTGAACTTTTTGTTAGGGTATGACTGCTTGTAGAGTAGAGTGTGCTTTGTCCCAAACTTTAGGGGCTTTGCTGCTGTTTTCAGAGCTACTTCTACACCACTGTCACCTCAAGCTGTGCACCAGCAGCACTCCTCTTCCCCTGAGAACTGCCAACCAGGATTGTGACCCAGGTCCAAGCAGGGCATAGCAAGCGCTGCACTCCCACTCTGGTCTGCCACCTGATTCCTCCCACTGTTTGAGGCAGGGACACAGGAAGCAGCTGACACTGGAGCTCTGGAAGCAGCCACAGGAGCTTTCTGCTGCTGCTGCTACCACCATGCACCAGCACCTCCAGGGCTGGTGGCCGGACCGCTTTCTACCTGATCTAGCATTTTTCCCACTGACCTGCTCCATGGGCTTTGGCCTTTGTGGGTTGAGAAGTCTGGTAACTGCCACAGCTCAATGATTCATGGCCCTAAGGCCTGCTTGGGGCTGTCTCCCGGTCTGGTGTGTCCTGGCGCAGCCCATGCTGGCCTGAGCTTCACTCCCAGCACCATGCGATTGACACTTTCCCACGACCATCCAGGCTGTCCTGGGCTGGAGCCCTGCTTCCCTCCATTATTTTGTGGGTTCTTCAGCTCTAGAATTTGTTCAGAGCCATTTTTTACAGGTGTTTTGAGCTATTTGAGGGAGAGCTTAAGCAAGTCTGTGCTTTCTAGTCACCATCTTGGCTCCACCTCCCCCACCATTTCTTTATATTTTCTTATATTTCATAGCTCAATGATGCTTTTAATTTCTTAATGTCTCTCAATGGTTAAAGTTTTTATCATCATCATCATCATCATCATCATCATCATCATCATCATCATTATTATTATTAAAGAAAATTTAAAAAAGAACAAACCAGAAGACTCATCATATTACATGTGTGGTTTTATTTAGCCCTAGCCACATGAAAAGAAACATTTCATTTCATAGTGATCAGTTCATTTCATTGTTATCTGAAAATATTTAACTTTTTCCTTTTTTTTTTGTTCAGTTGTTTAATGAATATTCACTTCTGGTTCTTTGGAAGAATGGTTCAACTGCTTCCTTTTGTGCTGAAGGTCCAAGCATTTTCTTTCATGCTTAGGCTTATCTTTGCAGAATATGTAATTTTGAAGTGATAATTGATTGCCTTTGTTTCTTAGACTAATCACAGTCTGAATTTCTCATTGATTTTTCATATAAACAAGGAATAACCCTGAGCTATTCTTTTTGATTGTCCTTTGGATATGAAAATTTTTCTCCTTGCTGTCTACAAAATTTGTTGTTTGACATAGTAATTCTAAATTTTGACTGTGATCATTCTTAATTACTTAAACTCAATACTTCTGTAGTTTTCTTCTTGCTATATACTTTGCGTTCTGCTTCAAATATTTCTAGGTACTTTTCCTGTGTGATTTCTTTAAGCATGGCATTCAGGTTTCCTTTTTCATGGTATTTTTTCCAGAAATATAATTCTTGGGTCACTTCCTTTATATTCCTTTTCTGAATTCAGCATTTTTGTTTCATTGCCTCAACAGAGTTTGAGTGTTGTCATCCCCATTAGAATGTAAGCTCCTTGAGAAGAGGGATAGTGTTTCTGCTTTATGTTGTGTTCTCAGCACTAAGTTCGATGCTTGGCACAATGTAAGTGCTTAATAAATGATTACTGAATAATTGACCAACTGGAATACTACTTCAGACTCTGAACGGCAGCATAGTCTTTTTTCATTTTTACAAGTCCTAGTCTTCAAGGCTTTATCCTTTTCTTTGAGGTTGACTTTCTCCAGTATGAAGGATAATCCCAGAGAGCTAAAAAGGGTTTGAGGAAGAATGCCTTAAGATATTTACGTCAAACTCAAATAGAAATGGGTGGGTACTAATTCATATATAACTATCACTGCTGGCTGCTTACAAAACCACATGATACAGTTATCTATTTTCTATTGTATTTTTATTTATTTTAGTAAATATTTTCTAATTAGACTTTAATCTGGTTTAGGCAGCAGTTGGAATTACTGCTGGCTGTGTGTTTCACACTTATTCCCTAGGACACTACCTACAAAAGGAAAACACTGAGAAACCTTTGCAATCAGATATCTTATCATCCTTCACTCCACCTGCTTATTACCTGTTTTCTCCTTATGGTGGGCTCTTTCATTTTTACTGTTGTCATTGGTGTATATTTGGCATTTTGGTAGGCTTTTTACAGGGTTTATTTTATGTGGTAGCAAACACCACATTATATGGTATTTGCTGCCTGACAACTCCAGGAGAAGTGCCAGGAGCAGAACAGAGGTGTGTATATGATGTTTGCAGATCTGAGCAAGACCTTTGATACTGTCAGTCATGAGTACTTATGAAAAATTATGTCAAAATTTGGTTGCCCAGTGCTTGCTTCGGCAGCACATATACTAAAATTGGAACGATACAGAGAAGATTAGCATGGCCCCTGCGCAAGGATGACACGCAAATTCGTGAAGCATTCCATATTTTTCAACTAAAAAATAAGATACACAGGCAATGGGGCGTAGAAATTTATCTTGCCCTGCAGGAAAGGAAGGGAAAAGGGGATGAGAGGGGAGGGGGTGATAGAGGGGATGGCTGACTGGGGAACAGGGCAACCAGAATATGGGCCATCTTGGAGTCGGGGGGAGGGTATAAATGGGGAGAAAATTTGTAATTCAAAATGTTGTGAAAATCAATGCTGAAAACCAAATATGTTGAATAAATAAATTGCATTTAAAAATTAAAAAAAAAATAAAAACATGGTGGCTGTCAAAAAAAAAAATTTGGTTGCCCAGAGAAGCTCATCAGCATTGTATGTCAATTTCTTGATGGCATACTTGCCCAGGGTTCTGGATAATGGACAATGCTCTTGTGCCTTCCCAATCGCCAATGGAGTGAATCAAGGCTGTATGCTTGCTCCCACACTTTTTAACATGTTTTAAGCCATGTTGTCAAATGCTTTCAGTGAGGATGAATACAGAATCAAGGTCAGCTACAGCACTGATGGTAAATTCTTCAACTTGAAAAGGGCCACAAGCCAAGACCAAAGTGGATGGAGTGTTGGTGCATGATTTTCTGTTTGCAGATGATTGTGCACTTAATGCAGCCTCTGATGCAACAAAGTATGGAACAATTCTCGGCTGTTTGTGCTAATTTTTGCCAAACAAATAACTACTGCTTGTGCTAAATTTGGCCTAACAAATAACACCAAGAAAACATTCCATCAGCCACCACCACACCATCCATATGTGGGATGATTGGTTGCAGCCAATGGAGAAGTTTTGAATGCTGTGGATAAGTTCACTTACCTTGGTAGTGTAATTTCCAGGGATGTATTTTATGTAGCAGGGAAGAAATTATGCCCTAAGTTTCTTCAAAATCTTCCCTGGATTCTGGGAATAGAACTCATGTTTCTTTTTCCTACAGCCCAGGTTCAGGAATTTAGAGTTATCCTTGAACATTCATCCTTCCACAGTCTCATAGTTAATAAGTTGCCAAGTCAGATCATTTCTACCTCTCCAGCATCTCTCATACCCGTCTCATTCTCTCCATTCACATACTTATCAACTTAGTTTTAAGTACTGTAACTTCTTGCCTGGACTCTTGTAACGCCTCCTAATTGATGTCCCTATTTCTATTCTCTCCTCCCTTCAACTTAACTTCACCATAGCTAGCAAAATAATCTTTCTAGTTTCTCTGAGGTTTGACCACAAGGTCTTTGAGGTTTGGCCATGTGGCCTTCTTTCTTAAAAATCTCTAGTAATTTCCTATGGCCTTCAGGATAAAATACAAACTACTTATCCTGACATTCAAAATCCTTCTCTCTGACACCAATATACATTTCCAGACTTATTACATATTATTCTAATTCATCCATTTTATGCACAAACTTCACTATACTCTCTCTTAAACCCTGCTTCTCCATTCTTCTCCTTAAAATGCTCAGTTAAGTTACAGCATTCTTTATCAAATCTTTCCTGATTTCCTTATCAGTTCATGTTTAGTCTCCCCTCAAATAAGTATTTGCTTATCTATATACGTAATCTATTTTTGCCTCTTTAAAAAGTGTGTTTCTTTTACATTTAGCAATAGAAAATACAAAATGATTATAATATAATATTAAAGAGTTAAACTCAAAAGATTTGCAAGCCAATACAATAGTAAACAGTCCCATATACAAAAGTCCATTAAGGAAAATCAAGTCGATATTGTAATAGGTTAGATGAAACAAAGTCCAATAAATGCATTATAATGCAAAAGAGCATCACATCATTTTATCTACATGTTCTTCACTCTAGAAATGAAAACTCCTTCTGGGCAGGAACTGTTTCCTTTGCACATACTAGCTGCATAATTACACAATAAATATCTGTTGAATTGATTATGAATGGAATTGCCTCACAAATACTCAATCTTAAAGGACTTAAAAACATTGTGGGATATATAAGGCAAATTCAGTAGTCACTTTCTCTTTTTACTTGCCAGTTCCAACTATAAATCTGATTGCCTTTTCCTTTTTTTCCTCCTGAATGTCTGGCCAGCTATGTACATTTCTCTTCTCTTCTTTCTTTGAGAATGATTAAGAAAACCAGGTAGCTGCTTGGGGCACAAGCCTCACCACATCATTTCCTCTCCTTGGCATCAGTTCTTCATCTCTCTTAGTCTTTCTTTACTCTCTACCCCTGAATATCCCCAAATCTCTACCATAAGTCAGAATTTCTACTCTTTCCACTGGCTTTGAATAACAAAAAAAGTGAAATTCATTGATGTGTAGAGACGCATATGTGTCTCTCTATTTAGGGTAATTTAAAAATTTTTTAATTTCAATGTAAATGGACCTACATATTCATATCGCTCTAGGAAGTCCATATGTTGATATGTTGCTCATTAAGAAGTCCTACTATTCATTAAATAGGTTTTTTTCAAGTTATTTTTCTCTCTGTGTGCATGTGTGTGTGTGTGTGTGTGTGTGTGTGTGTGTGTGTATGTGTTATGTATGCTTTCAATCCAACAATGCTCTCTATTGATCAAATGGCAAAGGTTTGGGGGGCTTTTCTGAGACATGGTGAAAATATGCCAGACTGTTAGTCACTATATCCTTCTCCCACTCAAACCATCTCACATTTACCATTTTAATGTAGCGTGATAAAGATTAAATTTTTTGATGAAAGGAAATTTGAACATTAATCATCTGCTAAATTGGGTCCCTTCTCCTCTGAGGTGTTGCAGATTTAATGGCATAATCAAATTATCCTATTCTCTTTATTTTCACAAACTCACAGAAACCTGAGGCTTTGAAAAGCACTTACTTTGAAGTCAGAAGACCTGGCTCAAATCTGTCTCTGGTCATATTATCTTTACGACTTTGAGCAATCCTGGGCCACAGTTTCCTCATCTTTAAAATGCAATTAATGTCTAGTTGATTTATCTAGAAGTCAGAAACATCATACAATATGTTTGGAATGTCCTCCCTTTTTACCTCTGCCTCTTGATATTTCTGACTTCCTTCAAGACTCAGCTCATATTCCATCTTCTGTCAGCATCCCTTCCAGGTCTGCCTAACTGCTAGAGTCTTCCTCTCTGAGATTATTTTCCATTTTCTCTGTGTATTCCCATTAGAGTGTAAGGTTCTTGAAGGCAAGGATTATTTTTGTGTCTTTATCTCCAGAAGTTCTTATGGATAAAAACATTGAATAATTTATTGGAGGTGAAAAATTTGTATAAGCTGGTAAATCCCTGAAGATGGAGAGTGGAGAGTGACACTGGGAAGCTGTAACAACTATGTGACTTGCAGCTACTGTGGCTGTGTAGGACCAGTAACACCAGCATATAGAAAAGCTGCCAGCACAGATTCTTTGATCTGCTTTTCTAAGGAAAGTAACTTTAAGGGTTTAACAATGTCATTTTAATCAAGCATACATATATCATTCACTTAGTTCAGGGGGAAAAGCCAGCACCCTGAACTTCAGAGCAAATACAAACAGAAATTACAAACAGGGACAATATGAACAGAGCAAATAACACAATTCAACAAACAGCTTTGTCTGATCAAGACATACATAGTTACTAAAAAGAGAAGCACCAACATGGGCTTTTTCAAAGCCAGAAAGCTCCAGTGGCTACCCAGAGTGTCCACATCAACAGTAATTGGGTGAGAGCCCCAAACAAAATGCTAACCTCTGAGTTTATATACCCTTCTTAGGGCCTGAAGGCTTCAACCTAATCAGCAAAAGGGTGTGGGCATGGGGCTTTGCACCTAGTGAAACTTAATCAAAGGCACTTGATTACCTTAGCATTCTAAAAGAGAAAACAGTAAAAACAGTCCCACCCTGCTTAACATTACAGAAGCCAATGGGAGCAATGTCTACTTTGGAAAGTAAAGGTCTATAAGAAAATATGGTGTATAATTAATACTTTCTGGTCTATGTAGTTACAAATCTAAGTGGAAATTTCTATAATCTCCCTTGCACAGACTCAAAGAACAGGTGATTCTCTTCTCATTGCACTGTCCTCAATGAATAACAGCTGATAAAAGCAATTGGGAGATACCAAGGTGAGGGACATGATAAATGTACATCAGTAAAGTTGCCATTGGAGAAAGAGGACCTAGATTGGATTTCAACAAATTAAGACACATATACACATGGTAATGTATTTCTTTTGTTAGTATGCAAGTATGTTTTATTCATGAATTTATTGTGGATGGAATGGTGACTGAACTTTATAATCACAACCATCTCTTTTGGCTTAACAGCACCTTTACACATATACACTACAGAGAGTAAGGAGAGATTTTAGCTTTTAAAAGAAAAATTACTCAAGAATTTCTAGATAGGCCCAGAATTATTTCTGGTCCCAATGGGCAGGATAGTGTTATGAAAATGGTACTAGTTTTAGAGATATTGGACCTGGTTTTGGATTCTACTTCAAAACAACATATCCATATGATCTATGGAAAGTTCTTTAACCCTTCTATGCCTATTTCTCCATCTATAAAATGAAGATATTTGACTACTTGATTTTTAAGTTAGAAACATTTCATTTATGCTCACATCCTCAGTTAATCCTTCAATAAGGGATCAAATGATTTTTGACAACAGGATTAAAAACTGAGGGGGATCTTAGGTACAGTTTGTTTCTAAAAGGGCTTGGAATGAATCATGGACCACTTACAAATTTAATCTAAGGTGGCATATGCTGCAAAGTTTTCTTCAGTGTGAATAAAATGAAATTTTTTTTTGAGTTTTGACATGTGTAAATAAGGATTTTTCATCAAATGTTCTCTTTGTATTTAAGGCATGTCCATTACTGCTCACAATAGTGAGAAAGGTCAGATTTTATGTTAAAGGTTACCAAACTTACTGGCCTACTGCCCCCTTTTAAAAAAATTACTCATTGCCCTCCCAGAAATCTACTTTCTTGAACCCTTTAACATGTTTTTTTAATTTGCATCATTTAAAAAAAATGAGATATATATTTTTTAATCACACATCTTAAATTTAATACTTTTATTGTAAATTCATGTTTTTTTTCCTGCTTTGAAATTTTGATGATGTGATATTGTATCATGTAACTGTATAGTATCATATTTTAGACAAGTCATTAGAAGCATATATTCCTGCTGATGCATGCTGGACTTTCCAACAATGCACCATGCTTGTCTGCCAACATTGCTTATTAAGACCTGTTGGCAGACTTGACTACTGCTTAGTTATAACTTGCATTTTGTGTGTTTATTTGGAAAATAATGTAATCACTATGACTTTAACTCTGTTACACGACAAATTAAACATGTAGGAAAGGTTTTGCAAAATTTTCTTCTCTTATCCTTTCCACCACCCTCTTATTTGTATTTAATGCCCTCCAATTGCACTTGAGGCTACTACCACCCCTATCCATCAGTCCAGTTCCCCCAGGAGGTGGTATAGCCCATGTTGGGAACCTCTGATTCTAATCCAATTATATGTGGCTACATAACAAGACATATATAATAGAAAACCTGAATGCTATCTGAAAATGTCTATGCATGTTTCAAATAAAAGGCAGAATGAACAGTTAGGGCTTGTAGATCTCATTTTCAAAAATATTTCCAATAGAAAACACACATTAAAATTATTTTTGATCAAAAAGAAAATAAAAATTCCTCTCTTCTAAAAGAACACACAACTTACATTTTGCTTAAAAATTCAGAATGTAGCCTAATTGAAACTTTCACAATATTCTCTGTGATTTATTAAATATATTATGTTGCTTTTGTAGTGTTTCTCAGATTTTCACTTAATTCCTGAGGTAGCCATCAATGAAATGAACCAAGGATAAAACTATTACTAAGTGATGATGAATACTAGCCATAGCCTTAGTACTAGAAGACATGTTAAGGGTTATTTCTTACATGAGATTTTCCAGATGAGACAACTGAAGCCCAGAGATTCCTAGTTATCTGCTCATGATCATACCAAACTACACAACACAGCTGTGATTTAAAACCAGGCTTGACTTTCAAATCTAATTCTCCTTTTACTTTGCCATATTGGATCTCATATTTATACCAAACTTTTAAATATTGGCCACATTATTAAAAAGAAATACCTACCTAGAGAAAGCCATGACACAAGATCTCAATTGTAATATGGCTGAAGAAATTGTGGTATGTGAATGTAATGGAATATTATTATACCATTACAAATGATGAAAAATACAGATTCAGAGAAATCTCAGAGGATTTGTCAGAACTGATACAGAATACAATGCACAAAACCAGGAGAAAAATTTTCATAATGATCACAATAATACAAAATAAAACTCTTTCTAATACCACAGAACTCTGAGTTAAAAAAAAATACCAGTAAGCACTAGAGGAAGGAATTAAGCCTTGGTCTTCTCATTCCAAATCCAGCACTTTTTAAAAACTAGACTATGCAATCTCTTAGACATTTAAAAGACAGAAGATCCATGTGTACAGGGACATATTTTTTTCCTTTGAATTTTGTCCCTCAGCACCTAGTATAGCACTTTAAATAAAATAGGTGCTTAATAAATGTTTGTTGAATGGATTTGGACTGAATTTTATAGTGCTAAGCTCCCAATAAACAAATAGGTGAAATATTAATCCTCCCCCAGAGGAGTCTATCTTTGATGAGGCAAGTGCACAGTGACAATTTAAGTGCAATGCATTTTATTATTACTGCTTACTTGGCATACAGTCCCTTGGTCAGTCAATAAGCTTTCATTAATTGCTTCCTATGTGCCTGGTACTGTGCTAAGTGCTAAGGATAACAAGAAAGGCAAAAACATGGTTTCTGCTTTCAAGCAGTTCACATTCTAATGAAAGAGACACACAAAAAAGTACATATAAAATATGTACAGTGTAGGTTGAAGCTAGACATTACTATTTTTCCCTACCAGTCACTTTTTTTTGGAAAAAAAAAAGCACAAAAAGGTTAAGGGAATTGCATTTTTACATGTACACTTTGTAAGCAGTAGTCAGATTTATGTCATCAATGTTTAAAACCTTTACTCACTCAATATTTAGCAAATTTGCTTAGACCATCAGTTTTATCTTTGTTTTCATTTCATTCAAAATGTTGCCTGTAAATTCATTGTAATTCCCTCATTGTTCTCATATAATGGGAATCCACTTAAAGATTTGATTCCTTTACACTAAGAGAAAAGATTTTCCAATTCTATAATATACATTAATATTTATAATAATAATTAACAGCATTTGTAAAGTCTCGTATGCAAAGCAAGTTTCTTTTGCTATGTAATTTGAGATAACATGATGAAAAACATTAAATATGAATGTAATAAAGGTCATTGTAAGGAATAAGAGGGTAGTCCGCTTAGCGGTTCTACCTATCTCTACAAATGCTGATTACTGGAACCCCTAGAAGTATAATTAGTTTATCCCAGAATCATCAGTTATAAAAAACAACAAAAATAATATCAAGCAAATATCATCCTCGTTGGGGAATAGCTTATATTTTCTTTATTGCTTTATAAAAGTATTTCACAAAAACCTGAAAGGAAAAGATACATGTAACACTCTCCACAAAGTAAGCAAAGTAAAAAACCTTCCAATAGAATTCACTCAAATGTTAAAATCTCAGCCTGTATCTGATGAAAAATAATACAAAATAATCGATTGTGGAGTTCACAAACAAATATGCATTAGAGACAAGAACTTGAACCTGGTTCTGGGATCTGTTTACTGTGTACTACACCACATTAAGTCTCAAATGAAAATGTATCCATTTTTAAAGGAAGTTAAAATAACCATGACAATGTTTACTTGAAAGGTAATCTAATCTTGGAAAATTTATATGTATTGTGCAGCTGACTTAATAAATCAACATATTTTGAAAGATGCCTATTTATCCATCTTGTCAACTACATATATAATTAATCACTAGGGAAAAAGCATTTTTATCAGTTAAACTAAGAATGAACCTGAATAAAAATGTAATCTGATTTTGTTATTTTTTGTAGGTCAGACCTATGTAATATGTTATAATTGAAAGAACATCAGATTTAAAGTCAGAAGATGTGAGTTTTAATTCCAGCTCTACAATTTTCCCCTTGCATGATTTCAGGCATGTTGCTTAATTCAGTTAATTTTCTGTTTCCTAATCTCCAAACTGAGGAATCAGACTAGACAGCCTCCAAAGTTCCCTTCAACCTCAAGTCTTATGAATCAGAGTAAAACAAATAAGAAATTTGCTATAGAGTCCATAAATTCATAATTGTAGAGCACATTCATAAACTATACAACTATACATTCATAAACTCTAATTTTATAGATGCAGAAACTGAAACCCAGTAAGGTTATGTAACTTGCCCAATATCACAAATAATGCCTCAGAATATGATGGAGAAGATTAGATTTCCTTTGAAATAATCATTATTCTGATTGTTGTCTTTCCTAAATTTATAGGAACAAAATACCTAACACTAAAGAAAAATATTATATAGTTATAGAGATGCAAGGCATAGTAGATAAAAAGTTCTGCTTAAAGCCAGAAAGACTTGAGTTTGAATCAGTCTTCTGAAGTTTGGTATGCTTGTTACCTTGGGTAAGTCACTTAAGCTCCTAAATCACTAGAAAGTTTCAGTCAACTCCTCAGGGATATTTCCTGGTTGTTCTCCATTCTGATCAAATTATATACTCCAATTGCTTCTAATATGCACAGGTTTGTGACTATCCTGAATGATAACGACTGACATGTATACAGCACTTTGTGTATAATATCTCATTCATGCCTCACAACAACCCAATGAGGTAGATAGTATAGGTATTATTACCTCCATTTTACAGATGTGGAAAACTGAGTTGGAGAGGTTAAGTGACGATGCCTGAGGTCGCCCAGAAAATAAGTATCAGGAGTGGGATTTGAAACTAATACCTCCTGACTCCAAATCTAACCCTCTATTCACTATACCAGATATCCATAAACAAGTCCCATTAGCTGTTCAGGAAATGTTGGAGAAGAGACAAACCAAACAGAAAAAAGAAGAGAGAAATGGAATGAAATACAAGAATTGTATCACTCACACCACTCCCAGTTTTTTTTTTTAATGTTTTAGGTCTCACATTTGTATTATAGTAGCCTGCAGTGAAGAAAGTCTTTATTGGCAGATGGTGACACTTGGCAGCTGTGATTTGACTTATTTTTTTAAAAGAAACAAACTGCAGGAAAGTCAGGCTGGGACAGTATGGGCTTTGTATAGTCAAAGTCAACTCAAATTGAGCATGAGTCAGCAGTGAAGGTCTGTGTCTGCAAAAGCAAACTAAGTGCTGGGAAGTTTAAAGCAAACAGGAGCTGTGAAGTGATCATCCCTCTCCTCAGCACCACTGAGTGTTTTATTAGTGTACTATGTTCAGTTTTAGGCCCCATCACTAGAGCATTATATGGGCAAGTTGGAAGAGTTCCAGAGAAAAGCAACAAAAATGACTGACTGAGAGCTTGGGAAATCACTCCTGTGAGGAAAGGATAAAGAAACTGGGTTTATTTAGCTTATAAAGGAGAAGGATGTGAATTTGTCAAGTGTATGAAAGGGCATTGGGAGAGTGAGAGGGAAGCATCTCTTCTGTTGTAACTTGCTAAGGAAGAGGAAAAGACAAATGTCCTTCAGATCCAGGACCTTGGAGGTGATGGTGTAAAACAAGACTCATTTCTTTCAAGTTTCCTCTGACTCGTAGAGGGCACAGAAAAAGGCAGAGAGCATTTTGATTTCTTAGCAATGGAGCCTATTGCTTTCCAAGCTTCTTGTCTTCTAGAAGACTGTTTTCCTATTTTCCTATGATTGGCAGCAACCTCCATAGCTTCAAGTCGAGACACTACCCACTTCATTTTCCTTTCGATCTCTTCCCTCAACCCACGCCTAGCTTGTTCAGTAGGGCTTCCAGATGTTCTCAAAAGCTCAGAATCTCTGTATAACCTAGATTGAGATTTCCATAGAAGTAATCCAGACAGTCAACCAACAAGCTTTCATTAAATGTTTATTGTGTATTAAGCAAGGTCTAAGCCCTGGAGCTACAAAGAAAGATAAGGACAGTCTCATTTTTGCCCTTAAAAAGTATATATTCTAATGGACATAATCTACAAATAGCTAGTAATATACAGAATACATACAGAGTAGAGGACAGCAGTTTGAAATCATCAGATGATGTGGGGCGGTGAAGCTAGGAAGTGCGGAACAGTACAAAGGCCTCCTGCAGAAGGTAGGATTTTATTTGAATCTTGAAGTGAACCAGGGGAACTAAGCGGCAGAGGTAAGAGGCAGAGCAATCTAGATGTGGAAGCAGCTTATGCAAAGGTTCAGACCAAAGCCTTGTTAGAAATGGAGTTTTTGTCATTAGACAACCTTGTGTCATAGTTTCTATTGTGCCCCACTGTTACTACACTATACTGTTTGATTCTTTGTCTAGTCACAGAGAAATAAATCAAGGTTCTGCCACACCAAATCAAGTCCTCCCCCTACAGGTGGGGCGCCAGCACATGTATCTAATCTGCCTCCTTGCTTGCATGCCATTTCCCTCACTTTGAAATTAAGCTTCTGTTTGGTTCCTGACTCTCCTGTCTCTAGGCTGCTCTGTTCAGCTCCAGCCATTCACAGACTAGAGAATGGTTCAGTCAAGCTGAGAGTTTCATCTACCTATGTGCCACAGACAGACTCTGAAACCTCATTGCCACTTGCTCAAGTCCTTGGCATCTCCACCCACTAGACCTCAAACTTGAAGGAAGTGACTCAACTTAACTACAGGATAAGTACAACTTAATTTTCAAAAATCAACCAAATACTTGCAACTTAAAAAGCATCTTTTGTATCCTCAGAGCCCAGCACAGTGCCTAGCATGTAGTAAGCACTTAAAACATTGCTAGTTGACTGATTTACTGGCTAAGGATCAAAAGATAGATAAAACAGTTCTCTCATGGAACTCAGTATAGTAGGAGAAGGCTAATTATTCTTAACTAATTATTAATTAAGGAAGAGCAAGTCAAATTTAGAAAGATTAATGCAATGTATTATGAAAAATTTTATGAGATTAACTTGGGGCCAGCTAGATGCCTCAGTGGACAGAGCACTGGTCCTGGAGTCCAGAAGACCTCAATTCAAATCTGGACTCAGACACTTACTACCTATGTGACCCTGGGCAAGTCATTTAACCTCTGTTTGCCTTAATCTTCTGGACAAGGAAATGGCAAACCACTCCAGTTTCTTTTTCCAAGAAAACCCCATGGATAGTATAGTCCATGGGATCATAAAGAGTAGGGAATGACTGAACAACAACTTTTACTTGAGATTGTGGTTCAGGGCGTGGTGTTCAGGGAGGTTTAATGGAGGAGGTGGTATCTGAGTTCAGCCCTGAAAAAAGGAAAGGACTCCAATAAATGGAGACCAGAGGGGAGGAAATTTGTTCAAAGGAGGGGGATGACATTAATATAGAGAAAGGAATGGGCAAAATGATGATGGGAGATGAATAGTTCTGTTTGGCTGGCATATAGAATAAAAATAGTAGTATGAGGAGGCTAGCTCAAAATTATACACAGTACTTTAACATTTGCAAAGCATGCTACTAATATTGTCTCAATTTATGTTCATGACAAAGGTGACAGATAGGTGCCATTATTGTCCCCATTTTATAGCTGTGGAAGAGGCAGGAAGAGTTTAAGTGACAATCAACTTCACACAGCTAGAGCCACAGCCTGGATTTGAACTGAGGTCTTCCTGAGCCCACGTCCAGCACTCTAACCACTATACCAACTGTTGACCAGGATTGTTGAAACTGTAATGTAGAGAGCCTCAAATGCCAGGATCAGTAGTTTATCTTTCATTTTTTAGGCAATGGGTGACTTTGAAGACATTTAAACAAAAGAGTGACATAATAATGCTAGTGTTGTGAACCATGGATTGGAGAAAGAAGAGACTGAAAGCTTGAAAATACATTGAGGAGATTGCAGTGATCTATATGCTACAATGATCTAGCAAGTGATGTCAAACTCAAATTGCAATGGGGACACTAAACTATAAATAAGGGTTGTATATTGACCCAGAAAATCCCATATTAACCTTATCTATGTTCTATTGTACTTTAGTTTATTTTGTTAAATTTTCTCAACTACATTTTACTCTGGTTCAGATAGAACTTCAGAGTGTTGTCTGCAGACTGTGTCCCATATTTGACACCTTTGTTGTAGAGATATGGTTATACTAGGATGGTTGCCAGGGAAGTGGAAAGGAGGGTTTGGATGTGGGGAACTGATTAGATATGTACATTAACAGAAGCTTCAAATATGATTTTAAAGTCACAAGCTAGGGAGATTAGGAGAATGACATTAACACTGGGCTACTGTCTGAACCTTATGGATAACATTTCATTTCCTTTTACTGTGCCTTTAGATAGGCTTTCCCCCTCTTACCTGAATTGTCCATGCTCTTTCTTTTCACCTCTTACGATCTCTGGATTCCTTCAAAATACATCTCAAGCACTACCATCTCTTTAAATGCTTTTCTGATTCCCCAGCTACTAGTACCCTCAACTACCTTGAATCCATTTTGTGTATATGCTATATACACTTAGTTATATATGCACATTCTGTCTCCTTTATTAGAATGTTTTCTTCTGGAGGGCAGACTTTTCCCTTTTTTGGTGGAATTTAATACAGCACTTTATAAATGCTTTTATTGTTGATTGATTGGTTGGTCCTTGAGTTGGCTCCAATCTGCATTTTCCACATTGTTATGGTAATTAAGGTGGGACTTCTTTTTTTTTTTTTCTTTTTACCATTTTCTCTTTTGGAATGCTGAGGTAATTAAGTGCCTCTGATGAGTTTTGCCTTTCAAATGTAATGGCAAGCAAAATGGACTTTTTGTTGCCTTTGTTTTGGAGTGCTTCTCAGCACTAAGGAATCTTTGATTGAATCAGGAGTCTTTGATGACTTGCTTACAGCAAGGGAAGGCCTAAATCATGTGGGTTTGAGTCACATGGTTGTGATGCCTTTTGGCCCTGAAGAAGTGTATATAAACTCAGAGGTTAGCATTTTGCCTTTGGGGTCACACTCATTTAAAAGCATTGGTGACGAGACTCTGGATAGTCTTTGAAGCAGTCACCTGGCTTTGAAAACCCAGATTCTCTGTGGTAACTGTGCATGTATTGCTATGATCAGACAAAAGCCAGTTTGTTGATCTATTTATATTTTTGGTTTGTATTTGCTCTGAAGTTCAGGGTGCTGGCTTTTCCCCCTGAACTAAGTGAATGATATATGTATGTTTAATTAAAGTTTCTGTCCTTAGAAAAGCAATTCAAAGGATCTGTGCTAGCGGCCCTTCTGTGTGCTGGTGTTGTCAGTCTGTCATCTCCGCAGCAGCTGCTAGCAACATTGTTGTTACACATATCTCTTGACAAATGCTCCATGCCAACTACACTATTATTATTTACTATCCCTTTTAAAATATCCATTTTTTCTTTTATCATTTTTATTTAATATTTTAGTTTTCAACATTGATTTCCACAAGATTTTGAGTTACAAATTTTCTCCCCATTTCTACCCTCCCCCCCAATTCCAAGATGGCATATATTCTGCTTGCCTTGTTCCCCTTACTTTCTTGTAGGGCAGGAATAGATTTCGATGCCCCATTCCATATATATCTTGTTTCCCAGCTGTATCCCAAAAACAACTTTTTTTAAGCATCTGCTTTTAAAACTTTGAGTTCCAAATTCTCTCCCCTCTTCCCGTCCCAACCACCCTCCCTAGGAAGGAAAGCAATTCAACATAGATCACACATGTATCATTATGTAAAATACTTCCACAGTGCTCATCTTGTGAAAGGCTAACTATATTTCCTTCCATCCTATCCTGTCCCCTTTTATTCAATTTTCTCCCTTGACTCTGACCCTTTTCAAGAGTGTTTGCTTTTGATTGCCTCCTCCCCCTATCTGCTCTCCCTTCTATCATCCCCCCCTATTTATCCCCTTCCCTTTACTTTCCTGTGGAGTAAGATGCCTAATTGGGTGTGTATATTATTCGCTCCTCAAGTTGAATCCAATGAGGGTAAGATTCACTCATTCACCCTCACCTGCCCCCTCTTCTCTTTCAACAGAACTCCTTTTCCTGCCACTTTTATGTGAGATAATTTACCCCATTCTATCTCTCCCTTTATCCTTCTCTCAATATATTCCTCTCTCACCCTTTCAATTTATTTCATTTTTTTAGATATCATCCTTTCATATTCAACTCATCCTGTGCCCTCTGTCTATATTCCCTTTAACTCCCCTAATACTGAGAAAGGTCTCATGACTTACACACATCTTTCCATGTAGGAATTTAAACATAACAGTTCAACTTTAGTAAGTCCCTTATGAATTCTTTTTCTTGTTTACCTATTCATGCTTCTCTTGATTCTTGTATTTGAAAGTCAGATTTTCTATTCAGCTCAGGTCTTTTCACTGAGAAAACTTGAAAGTCCTCTATTTTATTGAAAATCCATATTTTGCCTTGGAGCATTATACTCAGTTTTGCTGGGTAGGTGATTCTTGGTTTTCATATTCCAAGCCCTCTGATCCCTTAATGTAGAAGGTGCTAGATCTTGTGTTCTTTTGATTGTGTTTCCACAATACTCTAATTGTTTCTTTCTGGCTTCTTGTAGTATTTTCTGCTTGACCTGGGAACTCTGGAATTTAGCGACAATATTCCTAGGAGTTTTCTTTTTGGGTTCTTTTTTAAAGAGGTGATTGGTGGATTCTTTCAATTTCTATTTTACTCTCTGGTTCTAGAATATCAGGGCAGTTCTCCATGATAATTTCTTGAAAGATGATATCTAGGCTCTTTTTTTGATCATGGCTTTCAGGTAGTATAATAATTTTTAATTTATCTCTCCTGCATCTATTCTCCAGGTCAGTGGTTTTTCCAATGAAATATTTCTCATTGTCTTCCATTTTTTCATTCCTTTGCTTCTGTTTTGTAATATCTTGATTTCTTATAAAGTCACTAGCTTTCACTTCCTCCAATCTAATTTTTAAGGTGGTATTTTCTTCAATGGTCTTTTGAACCTCCTTTTCCATTTGGCTAATTGTGCCTTTCAAGGCATTCTTCTCCTCATTGGCTTTTTGGAGCTCTTTTGACATTTGGGTTAGTCCGTTCTTTAAGGTGTTATTTTCTTCATTTTTTGCATCTCCTTTAGCAAGTTGTTGACTTGTTTTTCATGGTTTTCTTGCATCACTCTTATTTCTCATCCCAATTTTTCCTCTACTTCTCTTACTTCTTTTTCTAAATCCTTTTTGAGCTCTTCCATGGCCTGAGACCAATTCCTATTTTTCTTGGAGGCTTTTGATGTAGGCTCTTTGACTTTGTTGACTTCTTCTGGCTGTATGTTTAGATCTAATTTGTCCTCAAAAAAGGAATCTAGAGTTTGAGTTTGAGTCTGAGTTCATTTTCGCTACCTGTTCATGTTCCCAGCCAACTACTTGGCCCTTGAGCTTTTTGTCAGGATATGGCAGCTTGTAGAGTAGAGAGTACTTTGTCCCAAGATTTAGGATCCAAGCACTGCAGTTCTCAGAGCTACTGCTACTCCACCATTAGCCCAGGCTCTGTCACAGCAGCGCTCCTCCTCCCCCAAGAACTGCCAACCAGGACAGCAATACAGATCCATGGAGGGAACAGCAAGAGAATCTTTCTTTGTGCCCACAAAGCACTCCTTGCACTCTCGCTCTGATCCACTGCTAGATTCCTCCCACAATGTGAGCCAGGGACTCAGGAAGCAGCTGATGCTGTAGCTCTAGAAGTAGCCTCAGGAGATTCCTGCTGCTGCCACCGCCACAGTTCCACCACCTCCGCCACCCCCAGGGCTGGCAATCCAACCACTCTGAACTCAATTCCGGTTTCCTTCTAACCTGCTCTTTGGCGTTTGTGGATTGAGAAGTCTGGTAACAGCCACACCTCACTGATTCATGGCCCCAAGGCCTATTCTGGCTGGCTGACTCCAGGTCTGGTCTGTCCTGGCGCAGCCCACACTGGGCTGCACTCCACTCCCAGCACCAGGTGATAGACCCTTCCTGGAGACCATCCAGGCTCTCCTGGACTGGAGCCCTGCTTCCCTTTGCTATTTTGTGGGTTCTGCTGATCTAGAATTTGTTCAGAGCCATTTTTTACAGGTTGGAGGGATTTGGGGGAGAGCTTAAGCAAGTCCCTGCTTTCCAGCCACTATCTTGGCTCTGCACTCCCTAAACTATCCATTTTTAACCTTTTTGTACGCTATTTTTCTTACCTGGGACACAAGATCTCTCTCCTTTTCCCATCTTGCCTCTATGCATCAAGCCCATAATTAAATAGTACCTTGTCACTAAAGATTTTTCTGATCCCTTTTGTCCATGGTGTTATTTCATCCATTTCACATATTTCCTTATATTGTTCATTATCTTTGTGTGTGCTTTTGTCATATCCCCAACTAGACTGCCAACTCCTGAATTCAAGGGACAGCTTTCTTTTCATTTTCCACAGCAACGGTAATGGCATTTTATGCAGGCTGGTTATGCAATAAATAAGGATTTTATTGATGACTTATTTCAGTAATTTTCTAAATTTCATTGACGAGAGAAATAACATAGATTTTCAAAGTACCTGAGTGATTCCTAAGGGTATATGGTTTGGATATTTATTCTATGAATGTTCCCATTCTATTTTTTCTTAATTCATTCAGGAATTCCCAGAGAGAAAAATATATACTGTAGGCAAAGTTGTCAAATATGTCATATTCAAAGGTTTGAATGAATTTAAAATGCAACTTGACCTGATTCCTTTTAGAGTGTCCTCATTTTCAGCCTAAGAAAATTTTTATAAAGATAGTCTATGACTTTTTAATCTGAAAATCTTCATGGATGTTCAAAATTTTCATCAGTTTGATTTGTAACATCCTCACAAGGTTCAAGTGAAAATTATATTTTTTACATACCACTCTTCTAAATATTCTGTGTCCTATCCCACACCCTCCTTAATTAAATGGTAAGTTCTTGGAGGCAGAGCCAAGATGGTGAATACAAACAGGGGCTCCAGTGGGACTCCAGGTGGTTCAGGACAGTTCAGGGCAAACAGGCATCCTCTAAGGGCCAGACCTCCATGTACTTCAGTGTAGCCCTGGGGAGATGTAGAAAAACCCCACCTGGCCTCAGCATACACCAGATATCACCACTAGGACCCCAGCTCAGCACCAGGTAAGTTGTCAGACCCCTATAGCCTCCAGCTGCCGGCACCTGAGGTCCCAACACACAAAGCCAAACCCCTGGCCCCCAGGACAAGAAGCTTAGAATAGTGTCCCCTGTGCTCCAGCAGAGAGCTCAACTTTAAAAGCCAGGAAATAGGCAAATAAAATGAGCAAAAAGCAGAAAAAAACCCTGATCATAGAAAATAATGCCAGCCCATGTGGTGGTTCTCTGAGTCGCAGTCTGCTCATTCCCCTGGCTATGCTAAGGCATGTGGGGATTAGGGTCTTGGTTTTGAGGTTTGCTAGTTCCACCACCCTGGGGCTCAAGATCTCCTGCTGGTCTGCTGAGGTAGGGCTTGGTGCTTCATTGCGAGGATGCCTACTGGACCGTACTCCCTTTTTTACTGAGTGAAACAGACCTTTCTGGATGAACTTCCAAGTTTTCCAGGCTGAAAGACTGCCTCTCTCTGTCTCTCCACTGTCTCCGCTGTTCCATTTTTTTTACTGGGGGGGCTATTTTCTGAGTATTTTAGAGGTCAAAATATGAGAGTAAGAGCAATTCACTGCTCGCTTCTCCATCTTGGCTCCTAGAAGTCCCTCAGACAAGCCCATTTGTTAGAAGGTTCATCCATATTTTAATTCCAAATCTCCTTTCCTATAACTAACCCCCATGGGTGCTAGTCCTGTCCTCTGAAGCAGCACAGCCTTGCCTACTCCCTTCAAATATTTAAAGTTGGTTATCATGCCTCTATTAAGTCTTTAGGCTAAAAATCCCTATTTCCACGTGTATAAGCTATATTTGATTGTTTACTCTTTCAGGGAGGGGGAGGGGAGAGAGGGAAGAAGAGAAGAATTTGGAAATCAAAACTTTAAAAAAATTGTAAGGAATTGTTTTAACATGTAATTGGGGAAAAATAAAAAGTATTAAATAAGAAAAAATAAAATAAAACCTAGCATTTAGTCAGAGAAAAAAAATCCGAAACATTTCCTCCCTCCCTCCCAACTGTTCTTCAGAAAGCATGAATTCTAGATCCCTTGCCATTTTGGTTATTCTCCAGTCTCCATAAAGACTAAATATCTTGGAAAAATAATGCTGCTTATTTCCCTTTTTTTTTCTGGGAAGGGGGAGATTAGATAAATTGAATAGTAAAACAAGGGGAACAAAAATCATATTCCTGTGTTATTTCCCAGGACTTCATATCTCTTTTAGTATAGTAATATGGAAGGAAGCAGGAAAAGAAATTCTTTATATATAAACATTACATAGTGCATATGCTTTTTTGGCTCATTTTTTTTTGTTTTTGTTTTTGTAGGCAAAGGACATGTAGGATATTATTTGATGATAAAGAGAAAGTTTAACATTTTACTATTGAATGAACAGAATAGGGATTGCATATTAATAAGGATGCATGCCAACTATGTGTCTAAAACAATCACTAATGATTTAAATTCCTTAAAGTGAGTAATACCCTCTTCTTTCACAGAGGAGTCTACAGTATTTCAAGTAGTGTTTTTCCAAATATTATGCACAAAATATTATTATCTAAAGTAAAAGGCTATCTTTACTACTAAGAAACAAAAAATAAACATAAATAATGATTTAAAAATATGAATATCAAATGTTTCAAACCTCACAAATGTGGGAGGGACTAGCTGAATTTTCCATCTATTTCACTCTCATTTAAAGACCAACAAAATCATAGAGGAAAGGACATAGGGAGTTTTCTGTTAAAGGAGCCACCAAGGAGTTTTTATCATTGTGCCCACTCAAATGATCCAATGGACTCCTCATGCTTATGACTGTAGTAGCTTTCTTACCCCACTGGTGTTTACTTAGGTGTGATTATATGACATATATTTTTGTCCCACAGCTTGCTTATATAGTTAGCTATCTGACTGGGCAAATCTCTTTACAACTTACTGCCTCAGTTTTAGCATATTGCCTGGAACATAGTAGGTCCTTAGTAAATGATTATTGATTGATTAAATCAGGATAATTATAACATTAACTTCCCAGGTTGTAAGGTTAAAATGATATAATATTTGTAAAGCACTTTGCAAATCTTAATTTGCTATATAAATACTGGATATTATTATTATTGCTTCCCTTTTAAGGGTAATAAAATTCTAAAAGAGTACTCCAATGAGTACTCTTGTCTATAAAGGCCAATAAGCCTCAAGATTGAAGAAATGCTTCCTTATTGTAGAATTTCAGGTACCATGAAAAGTGCTAGAAAATGCATTGGGGTGTATTCATTGGAGGATATTCATTCATTCACTAATTCAACAAATATGTATTATGTATACACTATGATACCTGCTAAGGAAAAGACAAAATTTAGATAAGATTGGTTTCTTGTCCTTATGGAGCTTGCCATCTGGTAGAGAATTTTTTTTAAACCAGATCATTATAATGCACAATATTACATGATGCTTGTATTATAGAGTTGCAAAATAAAGTATTATGTGATGTCTGAAGGAGCAAGTGTCCCATGAATCAAAACAAAGATAATTCCATTGTTACAACATAATAAGAAATATAAAATTCATTTGCTGTTTTTTAAAATTCCAAGATGACGTAGAATACACCAAACTACTGTAGGTGAATAATAATAATTTAAAGTGCTGCTGTTAAAAACCAGGATCTATTCTGAAAAAAGCAGGACTTAAAGAATTCATGATTTTATCAATACAGATATAGGAGTATATTGGTAAATGTTTAACAATATCTCCAGAAAAAATACACATGACATGCTTTTAAGTTTAACCTGTATTATTAACATTTTATACATCACTTTCTTGAGTTAAGAAATCAACGAAACATTAATTTAAGCTCCATTTGTAGCATTTATTGATTTCTGATGTACTCACTGTGAAAATTTAACAATTGTTCCTCCCATGTCTGTACCAGCTGGCTCCAACAAACCCCTGGATATGCCCCCCACCCATACAAATCACATTATGTCTTTCTACATCCTATTCTCTTTCTCTTTATTCTACTATTCTTTTAATTATAGTACCCTTTCATCTTTGATTCTTAGAAAGCTTCCATTC
The DNA here is from genome assembly GCF_011100635.1 of Trichosurus vulpecula. Classification (NCBI taxonomy): domain Eukaryota; kingdom Metazoa; phylum Chordata; class Mammalia; order Diprotodontia; family Phalangeridae; genus Trichosurus; species Trichosurus vulpecula. The sequence goes on from NC_050573.1 coordinate 213,325,384, forward strand.
AATGGTCTACTCAGATACCCTACAGTTGTCAATATCTTCTTCAGAATTTCATGTCTTTATCTGATAAGTTATACTCCCAAAAGGGTACAAATAGATTGCAATCTCTTTGAGGGTATGGATCACTACATTTTGGTCTTTGTGATCCTAGTGCCTTGCCTATATATATATATATATATATATCCATATATATCCATATATATATCCATATATATCCAGTCCTGTGATTTCTGCTAAGGAAACGCCCTTCACTAATGCTGATCAACACTGATTTGCCACTTGCAGGTCACCACGGAGTATACAGAGGTTTGATGAATTGTCTACAATCCCAAAGCAAGTATATTTCAGAAGCAGGATCTGAATTTGTCTTTCTTCCTCTAAATTGTGAATTAACTTTAAAATGGTGTCTGAGAGCTGCTAGGATGGGAAAAACATCACCCTGTGACCAACTTGCCTATAACCGTCTCCAAATACAATCCTTGGATCACAAATGTATAATCTGACCCTGGACCTATTCTTGAATCTTTTCCAACTTGGTAGGTTCTGCCAGGGCTTGTACTGTGCTGACATAGCCTTTGAGAATCCAAGGTCACCTTCATGTCAAGAAGAAGTAGGATGATGATAGCTGCTATTTCTGGAGGAGCCACAACCCCACTCTCCCTTTGCTTTAGGATTCCCCTCCCCCCTCCCTTTATTTTACATTCTATTTCGGATGCAAGTTCCCTGACAATTTGACACCGTGGTAAGTAGTATTAATATAAGTTCATAGAAAGAGCGGCAAATCCTTGTCAAGATTCACTTCATTTTGACAAGCTTCCCTTCATAGGCACATTTTAAGAGATCATCTGCCACCTTAAACAGAAGTTACTCCCACAAACTTGCAGATCACTTGTCGTTTATAAAAATTGCCTCTTCTTAAAGAATTTAACTCTTTGCTGCAGTTGCTGACTCAGGGAATTTTTCTCCTATGGTAGGTTTTCTTAAGTGTGTTTTCTCCTTTAACAACACTGGGAAAAACCTGGTCTGGCTGACAGTTGTAATGATTTGCACTGTCCTTACTGGTCAGGCAACCTGAGAAAGTTAATTTTCTGTAACCTGGCTAAAGAAGCAGACATCTCTCCTGGGGAGGAGTGCTGAAAAACATCTCCTATCTTTTACAGAATTTGTGACTGAGAAGAACAGCCACTGAAGTGTCACTGATGGAATTTTTTTGCCAGGTGAACCCATCAAATTCATGGCCCAGAAAGATATTCTGAATCATTTTCATTTCATTATTCTTGGAAAAAGGTTAGCTACCAATTCCTTCAGTTAAAATTCACTTAAGAAAAAAGACCAAAAAAATCTTAAAATATTTTCAGGATAGCTAAATTTTAATGATGAAATTGAAGAGTTCATAATATTAATAAGCTACTAGAAATTTTCATTTGGAAAAATTACTACTAGTGATAGATGCATATTATTGTCTGCCACTAGAGTTGTAAGTGATAAATTTCAAACCATCTAAATACTTGCCATATTATATAGGTATGAACTAA